>NC_140019.1:39040847-39071537 GCF_964263955.1 Coregonus lavaretus | reverse complement strand
GTATGGGGGTATGGTGGTATGGGGATATGGGTATGGTGGTATGGTGGTATGGGGGTATGGTGGTATGGGGGTATGGTGGAATGGGGGTATGGGGGTATGGGGGTATGGTGGTATGGGGCTATGGGTATGGTGGTATGGTGGTATGGGGGTATGGTGGTATGGGGGTATGGGTATGGGGGTATGGGGCTATGGTGGTATGGGGGTATGGGGATATGGTGGTATGGGGGTATGGGTATGGGGGTATGGTGGTATGGGGCTATGGTGGTATGGGGGTATGGTGGTATGGGGATATGGGTATGGGGGTATGGTGGTATGGGGGTATGGTGGTATGGGGGTATGGTGGCATGGGGGTATGGGGCTATGGTGGTATGGGGCTATGGGTATGGGGGTATGGTGGTATGGTGGTATGGGGGTATGGGGCTATGGGTATGGGGGTATGGTGGTATGGTGGTATGGGGGTATGGGGCTATGGGTATGGGGGTATGGTGGTATGGTGGTATGGGGCTATGGGTATGGGGGTTGTTTGTGTAACTTTAAAGTAGTCTAACTTTTCTCTTTGAAGCTGTTTTCATTCTTTGAAGCTGTTTTCATTCTTTGAAGCTGGTTTCATTATTTGAAGCTGTTTTCATTCTTTGAAGCTGGTTTCATTCTTTGAAGCTGGTTTCATTATTTGAAGCTGTTTTCATTAATTGGAGCTGTTTTCATCATCTGAAGCTGGTTTCATTCTTTGAAGCTGGTTTCATTAATTGGAGCTGTTTTCATTATCTGAAGCTGTTTTCATTCTTTGAAGCTGTTTTCATTCTTTGAGATGATTTCAAACAAGCTCATTAGGCTAATTGTAGAAAATGCATATTTTTGTATAGTTTCTACAAATTAACTATGCACAGTCACCACTGAAATTATACTTTATACACTGTATAATATGAAACAACACATGAAAACTACGTGAAGCTAACTGAACTGAAAAACAATAATATTAATTACAGGGGTACCAAGCCATCACCAATTTAGCAGACAAAGCAGAAAGTAGGATAAATTGGTGTTTAGAAAGCGTGTATCTGTGATATCGTGTTTTCCGTCAGTGACAAACTGATTCGTTACAGCGAAACTAATTTGTTTCAAATGTTCAGCGTGGCAATTAATAATAGCCGCTGCTGTGGCAATCAGAGGGCTAAACGATTGGCTGTTTTTAAAAGGGTTTTCTGTAATGAATACTCAACAGCTTAATTTGCTCTGACCCCCACCAAGCAGCTTTACACAATCATAGAAACCACTGATTAGTTACACACGCAGAAAAACAAACGCTCGAGCACCCATACGTTTATGCACTAATCACACTCACACACACACACACACGCATGCATGCATTTATCACACGCACACTCACACATACACACAAACACACACACACACACACACACACACACACACACACACACACACACACACACACACACACGTGTCACCGGTGCTGACCTGCACCGCTGTAGCTCTGCGTTGTGTTTGATCGATTGAGACTGAAGACGTGGAGATAATGTCCTAATGAGTCGGGGTTCTCTGCATCCAAAAGAAAACACTAAACATTTGGTAGAGCACAAACATGTTCTGCCAATCATCACCTCTCTCTACAACACAGACTCACAATACACAGGGACTGGGATCAGGAGAGGAGCTAGCCATCGTTCAAACACACGCAGTACCTTGGCTCGCTAGTAACCACATGTTGAATTCAGAATGTTAATATCTTCCTAATAAGTACAATTACAATTGCATCTTGACCACACCCTCCACTTATGAGAAAACACTATTATATACAACATTATTCATGAACAAAACACTGTGTCATGACTTTTGTGCTTATTAGATCTAACTTTTCTGAAGACGACAGGAAAAGCGTGATCTGAGCAGGAACAGGCAGGGCAGTACACTCTCCCCTATTCCCAGGATGCAAGCAGTACACTCTCCCCTATTCCCAGGATGCAAGCAGTACACTCTCCCCTATTCCCAGGATGCAAGCAGTACACTCTCCCCTATTCCCAGGATGCAAGCAGTACACTCTCCCCTATTCCCCGGATGCAAGCAGTACACTCTCCCCTATTCCCAGGATGCAAGCAGTACACTCTCCCCTATTCCCAGGATGCAAGCAGTACACTCTCCCCTATTCCCAGGATGCAAGCAGTACACTCTCCCCTATTTCCAGGATGCAAGCAGTACACTCTCCCCTATTCCCCGGATGCAAGCAGTACACTCTCCACTATTCCCAGGATGCAAGCAGTACACTCTCCCCTATTTCCAGGATGCAAGCAGTACACTCTCCCCTATTCCCCGGATGCAAGCAGTACACTCTCCCCTATTCCCAGGATGCAAGCAGTACACTCTCCCCTATTCCCAGGATGCAAGCAGTACACTCTCCCCTATTCCCCGGATGCAAGCAGTACACTCTCCCCTATTCCCAGGATGCAAGCAGTACACTCTCCCCTATTCCCAGGATGCAAGCAGTACACTCTCCCCTATTCCCAGGATGCAAGCAGTACACTCTCCCCTATTCCCCGGATGCAAGCAGTACACTCTCCCCTATTCCCCGGATGCAAGCAGTACACTCTCCCCTATTCCCAGGATGCAAGCAGTACACTCTCCCCTATTCCCAGGATGCAAGCAGTACACTCTCCCCTATTTCCAGGATGCAAGCAGTACACTCTCCCCTATTCCCCGGATGCAAGCAGTACACTCTCCCCTATTCCCAGGATGCAAGCAGTACACTCTCCCCTATTTCCAGGATGCAAGCAGTACACTCTCCCCTATTCCCCGGATGCAAGCAGTACACTCTCCCCTATTCCCAGGATGCAAGCAGTACACTCTCCCCTATTCCCCGGATGCAAGCAGTACACTCTCCCCTATTCCCCGGATGCAAGCAGTACACTCTCCCCTATTCCCAGGATGCAAGCAGTACACTCTCCCCTATTCCCAGGATGCAAGCAGTACACTCTCCCCTATTCCCAGGATGCAAGCAGTACACTCTCCCCTATTCCCCGGATGCAAGCAGTACACTCTCCCCTATTCCCCGGATGAAAGCAGTACACTCTCCGCTATTTTCCAGGATGCAGGAATGAATAATAACACATCAACATGCTATATTAATATATGAACTCAATGTTAATCATGTTTTGTTGTTTTTCAATGTTTCTGTTTCGCAGTTTGGCCGTTTTCTATCTCACGACTCAAATGTCCTTTTAGGCGATAACCGTCTCCATGTTAAAATGCTATAAGTGGCTTCATGAAAATACAATCAAGGCCTAAGTTATGTACCAAGCGATGTTTGCTTGATTCTAACTAGATAAGGTAATTTGTCCTGCAGCTGGCTATCTTCACTCACTTGCTGCATCCCAAATGGCACCCTATTCCCTACATAGTGCACTACTTTTGACCAGAACACTATGGGCCCCATGTAAGAAATAGGGTGACATATGAAGCAGACAGACACAGTGTCATCAGATGAAGCAGACAGACACAGTCTCATCAGATGAAGCAGACAGACACAGTATGTCTGACATTCTTCAGACAAATTTCCATCCATAAAAATGTTAGACAGGAGCTGTCCAACACAGCAGCCCTCTCCACCCTGCTTGGACCATAACAAGGCATCCCCGGACACCTACCCTCCCCATCTCTGCCTCATCCGTCCCCAACCCTGCCCTCCCCAGCCCTCCCCAACCCTCCCTGGCCCTCCCCAGCCCCCCCCCAACCCTCCCTGGCCCTCCCCAGCCCTCCCCAACAATCCCTGGCCCTCCCCAGCCCTCCCCAACCCTCCCTGGCCCTCCCCAGCCCTCCCCAAACCCCCCTGGCCCTCCCCAGCCCTCCCCAACCCTCCCTGGCCCTCCCCAGCCCTCCCCAACCCTCCCCAACCCTCCCCAGCCCTCCCCAACCCTCCCTGGCCCTCCCCAGCCCTCCCCAACCCTCCCTGGCCCTCCCCAGCCCTACCTGGCCCTCCCCAGCCCTCCCCAACCCTCCCTGGCCCGCCCCATCCCAGTCTGGACAGTAACCAGGCTGAGTAGCTGAGGAGCCAGGGATCTGCTTTGTTCTCCAGTATGTCCTTATTAAATTGGCTCTTTCTCCTGTCTGTCCAAAAGAGAACTGGCAGAGAGAGAATGTCAGAGCGCTCCACATGGCTTCCAGATTGTCAGTGGAACATGGAGAAACCACCTGATTACATGTAGGGACTGTGTTCTGTGTTCTGTGTTCTGTCTGCATTGAGGGATTCTGACATTCTGATTCTAACAGTAAAATGTGTACAGCAGGAGAGTACTCACTGCATTGAGGGGTTCTGATTCTAACAGTAAAATGTGTACAGCAGGAGAGTACTCACTGCATTGAGGGGTTCTGATTCTAACAGTAAAATGTGTACAGCAGGAGAGTACTCACTGCATTAAGGTGTTCTGATTCTAACAGTACAATGTGTACAGCAGGAGAGTACTCACTGCATTGAGGGGTTCTGATTCTAACAGTAAAATGTGTACAGCAGGAGAGTACTCACTGCATTGAGGGGTTCTGATTCTAACAGTAAAATGTGTACAGCAGGAGAGTACTCACTGCATTGTGTAACGAGGACCATATCAATCAATCAATCAATTTTATTTTATATAGCCCTTCTTACATCAGCTAATATCTCGAAGTGCTGTACAGAAACCCAGCCTAAAACCCCAAACAGCTAGTAATGCAGGTGTAGAAGCACGGTGGCTAGGAAAAACTCCCTAGAAAGGCAAAACCTAGGAAGAAACCTAGAGAGGAACCAGGCTATGAGGGGTGGCCAGTCCTCTTCTGGCTGTGCCGGGTGGAGATTATAACAGAACCATGCCAAGATGTTCAAAAATGTTCATAAGTGACAAGCATGGTCAAATAATAATCAGGAATAAATCTCAGTTGGCTTTTCATAGCCGATCATTAGAGTTTAAAACAGCAGGTCTGGGACAGGTAGGGGTTCCATAACCGCAGGCAGAACAGTTTAAACTGGAATAGCAGCAAGGCCAGGCGGACTGGGGATAGCAAGGAGTCACCACGGCCGGTAGTCCCGACGTATGGTCCTAGGGCTCAGGTCTCTCAGTTGGCTTTTCATAGCCGATCATTTAGAGTTGAAAACAGCAGGTCTGGGACAGGTAGGGGTTTCGTAGCCGCAGGCAGAACAGTTGAAACTGGAATAGCAGCAAGGCCAGGCGGACTGGGGGCAGCAGGGTGTCATCATGCCCGGTAGTCCTGACGTATGGTCCTAGGGCTCAGGTTCTCAGAGAGAAAGAGAGAACGAGAGAATTAGAGAGAGCATACTTAAATTCACACAGGACACTGGATAAGACAGGAGAAGTACTCCAGGTATAACCAACTAACCCCAGCCCCCCGACACATAAACTACTGCAGCATAAATACTGGAGGCTGAGACAGGAGCGGTCCGGAGACACTGTGGCCCCATCCGAAGAAACCCCCGGACAGGGCCAAACAGGAAGGATATAACCCCACCCACTCCGCCAAAGCACAGCCCCCGCACCACTAGAGGGATATCCCCAACCACCAACTTACAATCCTGAGACAAGGCCGAGTATAGCCCACAGAGGTCTCCACCACAGCACAAACCAAGGGGGGGGGGGGGGGCGCCAACCCAGACAGGAAGATCACGTCAGTAACTCAACCCACTCAAGTGACGCACCCCTCCCAGGGACGGCATGAAAGAGCACCAGCAGGCCAGTGACTCAGCCCCTGCAACAGGGTTAGAGGCAGAGAACCCCAGTGGAGAGGGGAACCGGCCTGGCAGAGACAGCAAGGGCTGTTCGTTGCTCCAGCCTTTCCGTTCACCTTCACACTCCTGGGCCAGACTACACTCAATCATATGACCTACTGAAGAGATAAGTCTTCAGTAAAGACTTAAAGGTTGAGACCGAGTCTGCGTCTCTCACATGGGTAGGCAGACTGTTCCATAAAAATGGAGATCTATAGGAGAAAGCCCTGCCTCCCGCTGTTTGCTTAGAAATTCTAGGGACAATTAGGAGGCCTGCGTCTTGTGACCGTAGCGTACGTATTGGTATGTACGGCAGGACCAACTCGGAAAGATAGGTAGGAGCAAGCCCATGTAACGCTTTATAGGTTAACAGTAAAACCTTGAAATCAGCCCTTGCCTTAACAGGAAGCCAGTGTAGGGAAGCTAGCACTGGAGTAATATGATCAAATTTCTTGGTTCTAGTCAGGATTCTAGCAGCCGTATTTAGCACTAACTGAAGTTTATTTAGTGCTTTATCCGGGTAGCCGGAAAATAGAGCATTGCAGTAGTCTAATCTAGAAGTAACAAATGCATGGATTAATTTTTCTGCATCATTTTTGGACAGAAAATTTCTGATTTTTGCAATGTTACGTAGATGGAAAAAAGCTGTCCTTGAAACAGTCTTGATATGTTCGTCAAAAGAGAGATCAGGGTCAAGAGTAACGCCTAGGTCCTTCACAGTTTTATTTGAGACGACTTTACAACCATCAAGATGAATTGTCAGATTTAACAGAAGATCTCTTTGTTTCTTGGGACCTAGAACAAGCATCTCTGTTTTGTCCGAGTTTAAAAGTAAAAAGTTTTCAGCCATCCACTTCCTTATGTCTGAAACACAGGCTTCTAGCGAGGGCAATTTTGGGGCTTCACCATGCTTCATTGAAATGTACAGCTGTGTGTCATCCGCATAGCAGTGAAAGTTAACATTATGTTTTCGAATAACATCCCCAAGAGGTAAAATATATAGTGAAAACAATAGTGGTCCTAAAACGGAACCTTGAGGAACACCGAAATGTACAGTTGATTTGTCGGAGGACAGACCATTCACAGAGACAAACTGATATCTTTCCGACAGGTAGGATCTAAACCAGGCCAGAACTTGTCCGTGTAGACCAATTTGGGTTTCCAGTCTCTCCAAAAGAATGTGGTGATCGATGGTGTCAAAGGCAGCACTAAGGTCTAGTAGCACGAGGACAGATGCAGAGCCTCGGTCTGACGCCATTAAAAGGTCATTTACCACCTTCACAAGTGCAGTCTCAGTGCTATGATGGGGTCTAAAACCAGACTGAAGCATTTCGTATACATTGTTTGTCTTCAGAAAGGCAGTGAGTTGCTGCGCAACAGCTTTTTCTAAAATTTTTGAGAGGAATGGAAGATTCGATATTGGCCGATAGTTTTTTATATTTTCCGGGTCAAGGTTTGGCTTTTTCAAGAGAGGCTTTATCACTGCCACTTTTAGTGAGTTTGGTACACATCCGGTGGATAGAGAGCTGTTTATTATGTTCAACATAGGAGGGCCAAGCACAGGAAGCAGCTCCTTCAGCAGTTTAGTAGGAATAGGATCCAGTATGCAGCTTGAAGGTTTAGAGGCCATGATTATTTTCATCATTGTGTCAAGAGATATAGTACTAAAACACTTAAGTGTCTCTCCCGATCCCAGGCCCTCGCAGAGCTGTGCAGATCCAGGACAGCTAAGCCCTGGAGGAATACGCAGATTCAAAGAGGAGTCCGTAATTTGCTTTCTAATGGTCATGATCTTTTCCTCAAAGAAGTTCATGAATTTATCACTGCTGAAGTGAAAACCATCCTCTCTTGGGGAATGCTGCTTTTTAGTTAGCTTTGCAACAGTATCAAAAAGAAATTTTGGATTGTTCTTATTTTCCTCGATTAATTTGGAAAAGTAGGATGATCGAGCAGCAGTGAGGGCTCTTCGGTACTGCACGGTACTGTCTTTCCAAGCTAGTCGGAAGACTTCCAGTTTGGTGTGGCGCCATTTCCGTTCCAATTTCCTGGAAGCTTGCTTCAAAGCTCGGGTATTTTCTGTATACCAGGGAGCTAGTTTCTTATGACAAATGTTTTTCGTTTTTAGGGGTGCAACTGCATCTAGGGTATTGTGCAAGGTTAAATTTAGTTCCTCAGTTAAGTGGTTAACTGATTTTTGTCCTCTGACGTCCTTGGGTAGGCAGAAGGGGTCTGGAAGGGCATCAATGAATTTTTGTGTTGTCTGAGAATTTATAGCACGACTTTTGATGCTCCTTGGTTGGGGTCTGAGCAGATTATTTGTTGCGATTGCAAACGTAATAAAATGGTGGTCCGATAGTCCAGGATTTTGTGGAAAAACATTAAGATCTACAACATTTATTCCATGGGACAAAACTAGGTCCAGAGTATGACTGTGGCAGTGAGTAGGTCCAGAGACATGTTGGACAAAACCCACTGAGTCGATAATGGCTCCGAAGGACTTTTGGAGTGGGTCTGTGGACTTCTCCATGTGAATATTAAAATCACCAAAAATTAGAATATGATCTGCTATGACTACAAGGTCTGATAGGAATTCAGGAAACTCAGAGAGGAACGCTGTATATGGCCCAGGAGGCCTGTAAACAGTAGCTATAAAAAGTGATTGAGTAGGCTGCATAGATTTCATGACTAGAAGCTCGAAAGATGAAAACGTCATTTTTTTTTTTGTAAATTGAAATTTGCTATCGTAAATGTTAGCAACACCTCCGCCTTTGCGGGATGCACGGGGAATATGGTCACTAGTGTAACCAGGAGGTGAGGCCTCATTTAACACAGCAAATTCATCAGGCTTAAGCCATGTTTCAGTCAGGCCAATCACATCAAGATTATGATCAGTGATTAGTTCATTGACTATGACTGCCTTTGAAGTGAGGGATCTAACATTAAGTAACCCTATTTTGAGATGTGAGGTATCACGATCTCTTTCAATAATGGCAGGAATGGAGGAGGTCTTTATCCTAATAAGATTGCTAGGGTGGACACCACCATGTTTAGTTTTGCCCAACCTAGGTCGAGGCACAGACACAGTCTCAATGGGTATGGCTGAGCTGACTACACTGACTATGCTATTGGCAGACTCCACTAAGCTGGCAGGTTGGCTAACAGCCTGCTGCCTGGCCTGCACCCTATTTCACTGTGGGGCTAAAGGAGTTAGAGCCCTATCTATGTTGGTAGATAAGAGGAGAGCACCCCTCCAGCTAGGATGGAGTCCGTCACTCCTCAGCAGGTCAGGCTTGATCCTGTTTGTGGGTGAGTCCCAGAAAGAGGGCCAATTATCCACAAATGTTATCTTTTGGGAGGGGCAGAAAACAGTTTTCAACCAGCGATTAAGTGCTGAGACTCTGCTGTAGAGCTCGTCACTTCCCCTAACTGGGAGGGGGCCAGAGACAATTACTCGATGCCGACACATCTTTCTAGCTGATTTACACGCTGAAGCTATGTTGCACTTGGTGACCTCTGACTGTTTCATCCTAACATCGTTGGTGCCGACGTGGATAACAATATCTCTATACTCTCTACACTCGCCAGTTTTAGCTTTAGCCAGCACCATCTTTAGATTAGCCTTAACGTCGGTAGCCCTGCCCCCTGGTAAACAGTGTATGATCGCTGGGTGATTCGTTTTAAGTCTAATACTGCGGGTAATGGAGTCGCCAATGACTAGGGTTTTCAATTTGTCAGAGCTAATGGTGGGAGCCTTCGGCGTCTCAGACCCCGTAACGGGAGGAGTAGAGACTAGAGAAGACTCAGACTCAGACTCCGACTCGCTACATAATGGGGAAAACCGGTTGAAGGTTTCTGTCGGCTGAATGAGCGACACCGGTTGAGCATTCCAACAGTATTTCCCTCCAGAAGCCATGAGAAAGTTGTCCGGCTGCAGGGACTGTGCGGGGGGAGTTATACTAACGTTACTGTCTGTACTTACTGGTGGCACAGACGCTGTTTCTTCCTTTCCTACACTGATAATACTCTTGCCTAACGATTGCGTCTGAAGCTGGGCTTGTAGCACAGCTATTCTCGCCGTAAGGCGAGAATTCTCCTGTATATTATGAGTACAGCGACTGCAATTAAAAGACATCATGTTAATGTTACTACTTAGCTTCGGCTGTTGAAGATGTTGATGAGCCATGTCCAGATAAAGCGTCCGGAGTGAAAAAGTTGAATAAGGGAAAAAAAAGTTGCGATGGAAAAACGGAAAATAACGTAAAGTTGGCAGCTAAAACGCACAGGAAAATGACTCTTCTGTCTCGGGATAAACGTCCGGGGTGAAAAAGTTTAACGAAAAAAGATGAGTGAGGACAAAACTAAAAAGTTGGTAAATTTGTTGAACACAGAGATTGATTAAACGTTTATTAAAAGTAAAACGTGAATAGTTTGGCAGGTAGCCAAGTAGCAACAAACAGCAGAGCAGCACGGAGACAATGCGGAAGCGAGACCATAGACTTGGGCTACATCCCAAATGGCTCCGTATTTGCCTGGTCAAAAGTAGTGCACTATATAAGGAATAGGGTGCCATTTGGGGTGGAGAGATGAAGCGTACTTTGTGACTCACTTCCATGAGGAGTCAACCCTGGCCTTCGTTACAATACAATACCTGTTATATTCTGGAAGTCAGTCTGTTTTATCAACCCTGGTCTTCAGGCACCATAATAACCAACTGAGATGCTAGGCCTGGTCTCTATAGCACAGTTACTAATCCTGCCAATATTTTAAACAAAGTCCTAAATGGCACCCTATTCACTCTGGGCCCTGGTCAAAATAAGTGCACTATCAAAGTAATAGGGTGCAATTCGGAACAGCTCATTAGGAGATTATAACAGTCTGTTTAAAGATGGAACAGTTAGAAAGACAGAACTGTTCATTAGGAGATTATAACGGTCTGTAACAGTCACGATGACGTCTTTCAGAACATTGTTGTTGTGCTGAGGAGAGAAACACTGGCAGATAATCCACCATCTTTATTTCCCTTCACTTTGTTGAATTCAAAAGAACTACAAAGACACATAGACATCAAGTTCTCTCTACTAAAGAAATGAATAGTATATCTTACACTTCTTTGTAAACCAATGAAAGAAACACTCTTAGAATCCCTGACAATATTATTTTTTACAATTACTTCTTTCCCCAAAAAGTATCAACAACTCTAGAGACAGTTTGCTTTTGAGAATTACTTTATTTAAAACAACCATCCCATGTACTGTAGTGGTTCATTTCAAAGTAGTGTTTTCCAAATCATGCTTCTCTCATCTCATCTCATCTCAGAACAGAGCAGAACTAAAACAGAACAGAGGCGAGGGGGAGGGGGGGGGCTGGTGAGACTGGTGAGAGGAGGACGGCTCATAATAATGGCTGGAATGGAGTGAACGGAACGGTATCAAAAACATGCTAATTCCGTTGCAGCTATCACAATGAGCCTTTAAAGTGCCACCAGCAACCAGTGAGTAGAACAGAGCAGGGGAGAGTAGCAGAGCAGGGGAGAGTAGAACAGAGCAGGGGAGAGTAGAACAGAGCAGGGGAGAGTAGCAGAGCAGGGGAGAGTAGCAGAGCAGGGGAGAGTAGCAGATCAGGGGAGAGTAGCAGAGCAGGGGAGAGTAGCAGAGCAGGGGAGAGTAGCAGATCAGGGGAGAGTAGCAGAGCAGGGGAGAGTAGCAGAGCAGGGGAGAGTAGCAGAGCAGGGGAGAGTAGCAGAGCAGGGCAGAGTAGCAGAGCAGGGGAGAGTAGCAGAGCAGGGGAGAGTAGCAGAGCAGGGGAGAGTAGCAGAGCAGGGGAGAGTAGCAGAACAGGGGAGAGTAGCAGATCAGGGGAGAGTAGCAGAGCAGGGGAGAGTAGCAGAGCAGGGCAGAGTAGCAGAGCAGGGCAGAGTAGCAGAGCAGCTCTGTAGTTGTAGCACAGATGACAGTTCTCACTTTGAGCTTTGATTGATGAAGGGACCAAAACAAATCAACAGGTTTCACTTTCATTGTTTTCTTTGTGATGAGAGGTGGGGTAGTTAATACCAGGGCATGATGGATGGCGTGGGGCACAGCGTTTGGCTCGCCACTTTGTCTTGTCCGCTCTGGCACACCAGTGGAGACCAGTTGATAGAAGCAATTAACTGCAGAGGAAGTTTCCGAAATTAAAACGAAACGGGTGGGAGGTGGTGGTGGTTCTGGTGGTGGCAAACTGAGAGCAAATTCCAAAAAGGCTCTCTTATTATGAAACATAGCAAAAAAGGAACGGGATACAAAGCCAAATGGTTAGAAGAGATGATCTGTTGTATCTTTAGAGGAAAATACAATATGTTTGTGTGTGGACATTATTCCCTTGAGCGTGGCTGTATCAAAAAGCCAAGCCAAGCAAACCCCTCCACCACCCCACCCCACTGTGTGTGATATAAACACCGCAACTCAATGGACCTGACGTTATATTTGTGTGTTTGATAAAGCTTTGTTCTATTTTACGCTACATGAGTTAGCTAAGTAATAGAGACTACCGTTTAATTAAATGGTTTACTGATGATGCTTCTCTTAGAACGGTGACTGCTTAACCATTAATCACGCTGCACACCTCATTTCCAACGACCACAGTGGCGGTCGGCAGGACAGGGTGTGAGGGCCCAATGCGGCGCAGAAGCAGGATTGATCATGGTCCTCCAGTAAATCACTAACTGGTGCATTGAGATAGCACTGGTAGAGGCAGAAAGTAACACACTGGAATCACTATAGTCCAATCACACGGCTTCTTCACTGAACCAAACATCAACGTACTAGTTCATCACAGCAAACGACGTAAACATCATATAATAATGTCTTATTTATCAGTATGCTCTGGTAGCAGCAGAAAGTAACACCCTCTAATCATAATCTACTCACTGTCCAAACATCTGTATCAGATACTGTTAATCACAGCTAACCACACCCTATAGTGGTAGATCTAGTACTTAAATGCCTAACTGACGCTGTAATTTATATACAGTTGAAGTTGAAAGTTTACGTACACCTTAGCCAAATACATTTAAACTTTTAAACGTTTTTCACAATTCCTGACATTTAATCCTAGTAAATATTTCCTGTCTTAGGTCAGTTAGGATCACCATTTTATTTTAAGAATGTAACATTTCAGAATAATAGTAGAGAGAATGACTTATTTCAGCTTTTATTTCTTTCATCACATTCCCAGTGGGTCAGAAGTTTACATACACTCTATTAGAATTTGGTAGCATTGCCTTTAAATTGTTTAACTTGGGTCAAACGTTTCGGGTAGCCTTCCACAAGCTTCCCACAATAAGTTGGGTGAATTCTGGCCCATTCCTCCTGACAGAGCTTGTGTAACTGAGTCAGGTTTGTAGGCCTCCTTGCTTGCACACGCTTTTTCAGTTCTGCCAACAAATGTTCTATAGGATTGAGGTCAGGGCTTTGTGATGGCCACTCCAATACCTTGACTTTGTTGTCCTTAAGCCATTTTGCCACAACTTTGGAAGTATGCTTGGGGTCATTGTCCATTTGGAAGACCCATTTACGACCAAGCTTTAACTTCCTGACTGATGTCTTGACATGTTGATTCAATATATCCACATAATTTTCCTTCCTCATGATGCCATCTATTTTTTGAAGTGCACCAGTCCCTCCTGCAGCAAAGCACCCCCACAGCATGATGCTGCCACCCCCGTGCTTCATGGTTGGGATGGTGTTCTTTGGCTTGCAAGCAGCCCCCTTTTTCCTCCAAACATAACGATGGTCATTATGGCCAAACAGTTCTATTTTTGTTTCATCAGACCAGATGACATTTCTCCAAAAAGTACGATCTTTGTCCCAATGTGCAGTTGCAAACCGTAGTCTGGCTTTTTATTGGCGGTTTTGGAGCAGTGGCTTCTTCATTGCTGCGGCCTTTCAGGTTATGTCGATATAGGACTCGTTTTACTGTGGATATAGAAACTTTTGTACCTGTTTCCTCCAGCATCTTCACAAGGTCCTTTGCTGTTGTTCTGGGATTGATTTGCACTTTTCGCACCAAAGTACAGTGGGGAAAAAAAAGTATTTAGTCAGCCACCAATTGTGCAAGTTCTCCCACTTAAAAAGATGAGAGAGGCCTGTAATTTTCATCATAGGTACACGTCAACTATGACAGACAAATTCAGAAAATATTTTCCAGAAGATCACATTGTAGGATTTTTAATGAATTTATTTGCAATTAATGGTGGAATTTTTTTTGAGGTCTTGCCTGATCTATTTTGATTTTCCCATAATGTCAAGCAAAGAGGCACTGAGTTTGAAGGTAGGCCTTGAAATATGTCTACAGGTACACCTCCAATTGACTCAAATTATGTCAATTAACCTATCAAAAGCTTCTAATGCCATGACATCATTTTCTGTAATTTTCCAAGCTGTTTAAAGGCACAGTCAACTCAGTGAATGTAAATTTCTGACCCACTGGAATTGTGATACAGTGAATTATAAGTGAAATAATCTGTCTGTAAAATTTTTTTGAAAAAATTACTTGTGTCATGCACAAAGTAGATGTCCTAACCGACTTGCCAAAACTATAGTTTTTTAACAAGACATTTGTGGAGTGGTTGAAAAACAGGTTTTAATCACTCCAACCTAAGTGTATGTAAACTTCCGACTTCAACTGTAGTACTTAGTCCTTCTGAGAGAGAACCAAGCAGTATGGCCAACCCTTAGAGATGTAGGTGCATGCTACTCATTGCACCAAAACGTAAACTTCACATACTATCAAAGTTTATTGCCAACTACGCCATACAGCTATATCCAGTGTGATAGAACGCTGAATCTTTTATCAGTACATATCTTGTCCAGGTGTATGGCAGTATGCATAATATATACATTGTGGCAGACCAAGGGGTTTGGTCAAGACGATGACACAGATCTGACACAGACAGCATTGTATTAGCTCCGCTTCAAGGGTGTTTATTTAAATAATAAACAAAGAGAAAATAATAGGTCTCCTCCAGGAGTTACCGCCTTCTGGGCTCTGGGGTCTCCTCCAGGAGACATCCTCCGGGACACCGTCTTCTGGGCTCCGGGGTCTCCTCCAGAAGACCTCCTCCGGGATACTGTCTTCTGGGCTCCGGGGTCTTGCTGTATCCTGTGGGGAACAAAGCCGAGCTCCCGCCATTATCTCTGGTACTGAGCACAACTATACGGGAGTACCCTCTTAGGTTATAGCCACAAAGTTGGGGATAAACCGTCTGTAGTATCCTGCCAGGGCTTGATCTGTGTCTTGGTGCATGGAATGGGCCAGTCAGGACCTTCCTCTCCTGGGGCTTGATGTTCCCCCGTCTGATCAAATACCCCAGGTACTCCACCTCCTCCAATGCTAACTTGCATTTCTTGGGGTTCGCTGTCAATCCGGCGTGCCTGAGTGCGTCCAGCACCGCCTGGAGGAGCGTCAGGTGCTCTTCCCAACCTTGGCTGTGGATGATGATGTCATCCAACTAGGCCACAGCGTACTGTTGGTGGGGTCAGAGGACTCGGTACATCATGCGCTTGAACGTGGGCGGGGCTCCGTGGAGACCGAATGGGAGGACCCGGTATTGGTATAAGCCGTCCGGTGTCGAAAATGCCGTCTTCTCCCGGGAGGAGGCTGCTAACGGTACCTGCCAATATCCTTTGGTCAAGTCGAGGGTGCTGATGTACCAGGCCTTTCCCAATCGGTTGATGAACTCGTCCATTTGGTAGGCGTCGAACAAGCTGATGTCGTTCACACACCGGAAGTCATTACAGAAGTGCAGGCTACCGTCCGGTTTGGGAACCAACACGATGGGGCTGCACCATGCGCTGTGGGACTCTTTGATGACCCTCATCCTCAGCATAGCCTCTACATCCTGCTTCGCGGCCTTCATTCGGGCCTCGGGGATCCGGTATGGCCTCTTTCGTACTGTTTCCCTGGGCCAGGTGTGGACGTGGTGTTCAATGAGGGTCGTGCAGCCTGGATTCTCTGAGAACACCGCCGTGCGTTTGCTTCTGGGCCGGGTCGAGGTCCTCATTGCTCGGGACCACCACTGGTACCGTTGACGTCCTGGGTCCCGACCATAACACGGCCAAGGCTGTCCTCTCCTGCCTCCTCTTCAGGTTAATGTGGTAAATCTTTTGGGGTTTCTGTCTCCCCTGCTGCCGTACGTGGTAATTGACAGGCCCCAGCTTCTCTATCACCTCGTACCATGTTGCCAGGCACTTACTTTTCTGCCGTGGGGATTAAGACCAGCACCTTGTCTCCCACCTGGAATTCCCGGGGTTGGGTTCACTGATTGTAGACCTGGGCTTGGGCGCGTTGCGTCTTCTCCATATGTTCCCTTAAAACCGGCCATATGGCTGTCATCTGCTCCCTCATCATCTACCACGCTGCGTAAGGGGGTCGGCTGGGCTTCCCACACCTCCTTGGCGAGGTCCAGTAGTCCGCGTGGCCTCCTCCCGTAGATGAGTTAGAAAGGGGAAAACCCAGTGGAGGCCTGGGGCACTTCTTGGACCACGAACATTAGGTGGGGTAGTAGCTGGTCCCAGTTCTTCCCGTCCTGCTCGATGACCTTCCACAGCATTTGTTTGAGTGTTTTATGGAACTGCTAGACGAGCCTATCCGTCTGCAGGTGAAAGATGGCGGTCCGGATCTGCTTGATCTGCAGGAGAGCACACAAATCTTTCATTATGTGGAACATGAACTCTGTACCTTGGTCGGTCAGGATCTCGCTCGGGATGCCTACCTGGCTAAAGATGTGGAACAGCTCCCGGGTGATTCCCTTGGAGACCACCGCCCATAGGGGAATGACCTAGGGATACCGGGTGGCATAATCTATTATTACCAGGATGTACCGGTGTCCTCGTGCTGTTTTTACCAGGGGTCCCACTATGTCCATGGCGATGCATTCAAACGGCACCCCGATGATCGGTAGGGGACCAGCAGGTTTCGGAAGTGTGCTTTTGGTGCAGTGATTTGACACTCCGGGCAGCTGTGACAATAGCCTTCCACGGCCCTCCTCATCCCGGGCCAGTGGAACCGGGTTGCGATCCATTCCCGGGTCTTCTCCATTCCCAGGTGCGCCCCCAACAGCTGGGTGTGGGCCAGCTGAAGAACGGTTCCCACGTACCGTCGGGGAAGCAACAGTACCTCTCGAAGTTCAAAAGGTTATTCTTCATTTGGAAATGGGGGTATCGCCAGTCACTCACCCCCAGAAGTAGCTGGTCATCCACCGCTATCACTTGGGCTGCCGCGGCTTTCAAAATCGGATCCTCCCACTGGGCAGTCCCGAACTGTCCCCTCAGTTGGCCCATGGCAGATGTCTCGGCTGGTCCCTCGAAATCGATGAGGGGGAGGATGGGCTCCTCCTCCAGTTGTTCTCCTCTGGAACTGTAGATACGGGTTTGTCAACCGCTTGCTTCCAGGCCACGCAGGCGACGGGTCGTCCTCTCTGTCGTCTCCCACCGGCTCGTACCTTTTTCCTCAGCTCGTACCTCCACAATGCCGCGAACAGCGGACAATCTCGTCCCACGAAGAGGGGTACTGGCAACTCCGGTACGGCACCCACCATCATCCGGCAGCTCCCTTGTGGCGTCATGATGGTGGCCTGTATGGTCGGATACCACTTGGTGTCACTGTGGACACAGGAAACTGACATCTCCCCGCCACGTTCGGACCCCAAGGCCAGCAGGCTCGTGGCTACGAATGTAACCACACTCCCAGAGTCCAATAGAGCTTCAGTGTCGTGTCCGTCGACTTTCACTGGAACCATGTGTGCTGGTGGTTCGTGGTGCACCCAACAGGAGGTGACGTAATTCACTGCGTTGCCTACCTCGCCTCCGGGGCTCGCTGATGGCATCGACTCCTCTGGAGCCGGGCAATTCCATGCAAGGTACCCCCGGGCGCCACACTCAAAAGACCTCCTTTGGTCTCCATCTACCTGGGGTCGTCGGTGGCAGGTCGTCTCTCCCCCAGCCGTCTCTCCGTGGGTCTGCGGCCCTTTGGCCCCACTGACAGTCAGTTCGGGGTATACGGCGGTGGGGGTGTCCTTCCGTCTCCTCAGATGGGTCCCTGACTCGGCCCGGCTCCCCTTCAGCAGGGCCTCTGTGTTCTGATGCATCTCCACTGCTCCCAGGAGGTCCTCCAAGGTCTGGGGCGCGCATAGACTCACTTTTCTCTTCATGTCGTGGGGTAGTGCCCGTAAGAAGCAATCCATGATCACTTTGTCTATGATGGAGAGGGTGGATATGTCAGTTAGGAGCCATGCCCTGGTGATGCGCAGTAGGTCGCTCATCTGGGCTCGGGGGGAAGCGTTGGCCACAAACCTCCAGTCCTGGACCAGTTGGGTCCGATGGGCCAGGCTGTATCCATAGCGGCTGAGTACCTCCCGTTTGAGAACGTCGTAGTTAGCCGCCTGTTCGTTGTTAATACAATATACCCAATACACCTATTGGGCATTCCTGGACAGGAACGGGGCCAGCAGACTTGCCCACTTCATCCTTCCCAATGCGCTGTCTGTTCAAACATGCAGTTATGTTTCGATGTCGTCGTCCTCCGTTAGCTTGATTAAAAACTGGTTTGGGTGCGATTCAGTAGGCGCTCCTCCTTGTAGCTGCCTGATTTCTTCAACGAGGCGGACATTTTGTAGTCGCTGTTCCACCAGCGTTCGTTCCTGAACCGCCTGTTGTGCTTGTTGGGCCCGGACGAACTGAGCCATCAACTCGACCATGATGATGCTGCGTAAACGTCAACCCTGATCTGACCACGTTATCAGAATGCCCGCATTCTCCACCACTTGTGGCAGACCAGGGGGTTTGGTCAAGACGTTTACACAGATCAGACACGGACAGAATTGTATTAGCTGGGTTTCAAGGGTGTTTATTTAAATAATAAACAATGAGAAAAGAATAGGTCTCCTATTCTCCGGGATACACTCTTCTGGGGTCTCCACCAGGAAACCTCCTCCAGGATACTGTCTTCTGGACTCTGGGGTCTTGCTGTATCCTGTGGGGAACAAAACCGAGCTCCCTCCGTTATCTCTGGTACTGAGCACGACTATACGGGAGTAACCTCTCTTCCCCAGTCCCCAGTCCCCAGTCCCCAGTCCCGTGTGCTGCCCTTCTGGCAACTTTATGGGACTCGTCCAGCTGGTGAGCAATCAGCCCCTTGATTACTCACCAACCACAATCAGCCCCATTTAGTCCTGGCCGGAGAGCCCGTCAAGACCTGGCACGTCCAGCAGAGGGAGCCATCGCAGAGTGATGTAGACTCCGTTTGTCACCAGGCCTCGACGAGTCTCCCCCTTGTGGCTAACCTGCTGTACGTAATAACATATAGTGCTTAATTTATATAGTACTTAGTACTTTATAGTATATTAGTTATAGTGCTTAAACACTTAACTGATGCTTTTGGAAAGCTTCAGTAGAGTGAACCTGGCACTATGGCCAAAACTCAGTGATGCAGGGCCATGGATGGTGTGAGTGGTCAATTTATTTTCCTGCATTTGTTCCAGCCTGCTGGCTACTGATGCAATATACTGGAGATCATTTACTTCTGTTGATTATTGAATCATAGAAGAAGAGAAAAAAACCCACAGCATAATAACCTTGGCTGGCCAGACGAGCTCCTGCTGCTAATGAAGTTGGGACCAAACCGGGTCTATCCTCAGTCGATTCAGAAAAATTACCTTCGCTGTAAATTACCATAATGAAACATGAAGAGCCCATAGCTGTGGCTGGGAGGAAGGAGAATAACTGCTGTGGGATAGAAAGACTGTTGAAGAGGCCAGAGCTGTGGCTGGGAGGAAGGAAGGAAAATAACTTCTGTGGAATAGAAAGACTGTTGAAGAGGCCAGAGCTGTGGCTGGAAGGAAGGAAGGAAAATAACTTCTGTGGGATAGAAAGACTGTTGAAGACAGGGCCTGCATCCTAAATGGCATTGTATTCCCTACACAGTGCACTATCTACCCTATGGTCCCTGGTTAAACGTAGTGCACTATTTAGAGAGTAGGGGGCGATTTGGGACGCAGACAAAGCCATTGTGAAGGCTTTCACTGGAGTGGTCATGCAAAGGAGAGAGAGAGAGGAACATTTTATTTTGTGTTTGTTTGCGGTGCAGTTATTAAGCAATCCTCCACACCGAATCAAAGACATTAAATCAAACATGATTGATCGGAGTACTGTCACTGGGAAATCTACAGAGCATCAATTACATTTGCAAACATTTATGAGGATTTATTGCAAATACTTCAGATGCATTGAGAGAGACCAGACAGACTAGACAGACACAACCGTGGAGATATTGTGGGCGTCTGGCCTTGGCTGTCCTATAAAGAAGACCAGGGCCACAGAGTTCTGATTCCTTCCTGAGTGCAATAATAAAAACGGAGGACCAAAGAGTCCAGTCTGACACAGATAAACAATATGAGGGAAGAAGGAGAGTGAATCATTCTTCATAAAGGACAGAACAAACCTTTCACCTTTCATAAAGAGCTGGTAGAGAATATATAGGAGATACTTACATTGAAAAAAAAAAAAAAAAATACATTGAAATGAACAAGAAATCTTCCCAGAACACTATACCACACAAAGATCAATACACCTGGCCATGTTTTAAAAGCAAAAACATTGCAAATTGCTCCTTCACATTTGTTGAAGATGCAAGTTCTATTTCCGATGGCTTTGTTTTTCAGTAAAACAATTTAGGGAAAATGTACCACTGTCTATTGTAACACTCCATCTAAGACATACATAGCGGCTATGATTGGCTTTCTGGGGATACAAGATTAATAATGGTCCGCCTGAGGCGCAGAATTGTACTCATTTTATTATTCAAGAACGTTATAAAAGAAAAACAGTGCATTCTTGATGGATATTTTTGTAATTTGCCCTCTACAAATGTCCCTCCGTCTCTCCGTCCTGTTTCAATACAGTTATCAGAGAATAAAATGTAATAGCCAAGCCCAGGCTCAAGGTTGGTGTTACATGGTGTAGTTAGAGAGAGAGAAAGAGAAAGAGGGGGGGAGAGAGAGAGAGAGAGAGAGAGAGAGAGAGAGAGAGAGAGAGAGAGAGAGAGAGAGAGAGAGAGAGAGAGAGAGAGAGAGAGAGAGAGAGAGAGAGAGAGAGAGAGAGAGAGAGAGAGAGAGAGAGAGAGAGAGAGAGAGAGTAATCATGCTGTGCTTTTTGAACATCATTGTTCTGCAACTTAATAAGTTCAGAAGCTCCAGTGAAAACAAGTCATTTGGAATAAAGCCTTTCTCTCCCCACTGAATTCCCCAACAGAAGTCTCCCCCCTTTTTCTCACCCCCTCCTTTCCTCCTCCTCTTTTCCCTTCCATTTATTTCCGGCACTTTCCTCCCATCTCCACCCAGGCTTACCAAATCCCCCCCTTGTGAGTGTCTAATGATGCATATCAATGCAAATCAACACAGTGACAAGTCAGAATATTGGTGTTGAGCCCCGTGGGAAAAGGAGAGGGAAGAGAGGGAAGAGAAGGGGAGAGAAGGGAAGAGAAGGGGAACTCACAGGGAGGAATTTGGTGAGCCTTTTTGGGGATGGAGAGAGAAAGGGGTGAAAAGAAAATAATAGATTATTGAGTCACATTATTATTTTGGCGAAAATAATTGATTTTGTTTCATGTTACCGCCCTCCTTAGTACATCCCCCTGTTGGGAAAATACATACTGTGACAAAATCAGTATTTTGGGAGAAATCAATTACCTACCCCCTCCCCACCCTACCCCATCCCCCCTCCCCTCCCCTCCCCTCCCCTCTCCCCATCCTACCCAATCCCTCCTCCCCTCCTCATTGTCCTGGGTTACCCTCCACCTCTCATTGTCCTGGGTTACCCTCCACCTCTCATCGTCCTGGGTTACCCTCCACCTCTCATCGTCCTGGGTTACCCTCCACCTCTCATCGTCCTGGGTTACCCTCCACCTCTCATTGTCCTGGGTTACCCTCCACCTCTCATTGTCCTGGGTTACCCTCCACCTCTCATCTTCCTGGGTTACCCTCCACCTCTCATCGTCCTGGGTTACCCTCCACCTCTCATCGTCCTGGGTTACCCTCCACCTCTCATTGTCCTGTGTTACCCTCCACCTCTCATTGTCCTGGGTTACCCTCCACCTCTCATCGTCCTGGGTTACCCTCCACCTCTCATCGTCCTGGGTTACCCTCCACCTCTCATCTTCCTGGGTTACCCTCCACCTCTCATTGTCCTGGGTTACCCTCCACCTCTCATCGTCCTGGGTTACCCTCCACCTCTTTGTACATTACTGGATGTGATGTACTTTGCTTTCCCACCACCTATAGCTGATTCTCTTTGGCTGGGGGGGGGGAAACATTCACTAAAGTGTTTTAGCTCAGTGTCAAATGATCAAATTCATCCGTTGTCTTTTCTTTTGTTTACAGTATTTGGTTTTCTGCTGTGACGCTCCCATCCCGGGGTCAAGGTTAGCTGAGCCCAGAACAACCACAGCTTGTTATAGTTTTATTCAGTTTACACAGAGATTTGTCCTTCGATTTGGGCAGTTTTGGGCAGCGTACTTTAACCTAAACCCATTTCAGTGTAAAACCGACCTATTTCTGTGGTCTAGTGTGGGTAACTTGGGGGCTGCCCAGGCCAACACCAGCTGGGTTTCAATGGTTCATTACCTCACACACAGTGTCCTGAAGGCTCCAATGAAGGCGTAGTTGTTTAAAGGTCCTGGGGGCACATCAGCAATGCATGACCTGGCCTGGAATCTTCTGGAACCCTCTGCCTACTGGACACATGTATCTACAGGCTATAGGTCCATCTACAAAAACACTACAATCCCCACCACCCCGAAACCTTGGCCTGTCGGACATACATCCTCTTGCTATAGGTCAATCTTATTCCTCTGACCACCCAGGCCTGTGCGTCCGTCCATCCATCTGCCGGCCAGACAGACATACATCCTCTGGCTATCGGTCCACCACCACCACCACCACCACCACCACCACCACCACCACCACCACCACCATCACAGTATCCCTCTGACTGACCTCAACCCAGTCTAAACCCTTCCCTCCATCCACAGCAATCCATTGCCTCCACAATATAAACAACTGTGTGCAAATAAAACAATAATACACAACAATATACTCATGTGGAATTATGTTTTATAGCAGGTATTTCTGTTTTACTCGTTGTGTTTTTCCATTTTTTGAAACCCGCAGAAATGTGAGGTGCCGAACGGCGTTATTTTACTGCCCTCAATGTTTTATGGATATCCCTGAGGTTCTTCCTTCATCCCATTGGAGGACAACAGACCGATCTGTGTTGCTATCTGTCATGTTCATAATCAGAGTGCATGCTGGGGGGTTCAGCTCTGGTGGTAGTGTAACTGTAGAGCACACCGCTGACCTAAATAGCTGGAGCATCGCCCTCCCGAGCACATCTGGCGTTTGGGTTAAAGGTAAAGATGAGATGTGCCCCTGGCATCAGGATATCAGCACCCCCTGCTCAGAGAAACCAATTGTAAGCCTCAGTAGAGCAAGGACTTCAGTCATGCTCTGTATAATATGATACTCTGCTCAGCTCACTGACTGACTGATGTTGTGCGGATCTCTCAGGTTGTTTTAAAGAACATTAGGATATCAGGGTCTGCCTCTCAGTAGAGCAAAGTATTATTGATGTATGGAATGTTAGGGCTCAAGTGTATAAAGTGTGTCATCTTATTTTAAATGTTTGTAGTTCGGTCCTTGAGTTGATAGCTAAGAATGCACTGGCAGTGTGACTGGTGGATGCTGCTGTGTGTGAATGTGGTGTAGGGGGAATGAAGGTGGAAATGTATGCCCACTGAGGAGGTGGAAAACATTAAGTTGAAACTTTAGAGGGAGGAAAGTCAAGGTTGCTGCGTTTCACGTCGGTTAACTCTGATCACGGCGGCTGAGGTGAACGCCGCAGTGGGAGCCAAGGACCTTGGGTGAAGCTCCCGTCTGATTCTGGTTCATTTTATATGAGCAGGAGTCTAACAACTCTATCTGATTCTGGTTTATTATATATCAGCAGGAGTCTAACAACTCTATCTGATTCTGGTTCATTTTATATCAGCAGGAGTCTAACAACTTTATCTGATTCTGGTTCATTATATATCAGCAGGAGTCTAACAACTCTATCTGATTCTGGTTAAGTTTATATCAGCAGGAGTCTAACAACTCTATCTGATTCTGGTTCATTATATATGAGCAGGAGTCTAACAACTCCATCTGATTCTGGTTCATTTTATATGAGCAGGAGTCTAACAACTCTATCTGATTCTGGTTCATTTTATATGAGCAGGAGTCTAACAACTCTATCTGATTCTGGTTCAGTTTATATCAGCAGGAGTCTAACAACTCTATCTGATTCTGATTCATTATATATCAGCAGGAGTCTAACAACTCTATCTGATTCTGGTTCAGTTTATATCAGCAGGAGTCTATCAACTCTATCTGATTCTGATTCATTTTATATGAGCAGGAGTCTAACAACTCTATCTGATTCTGATTCATTATATATCAGCAGGAGTCTAACAACTCTATCTGATTCACAGGGACCATTTTATGAGCAGGTCCAAAGCCTAGCACAATACCTCAGATAACCCTTCATGGGTGGTAAACTGTAACAAGGCCCAAGATTCAAGCCCTGGTTATTTCATGTTCATTAATGTTGCATTTTTAAAATATCTTTATTTTACCCTTACTTTACCAGGTAAGTTGACTGAGAACACATTCTCATTTGCAGCAACGAACTTGGGAAAAGTTACAGGGGAAACCCACAGCAGGTGGTAACTATAACAAAATGCCTTCAAGTTTAAGAGTTTTACATGTTACCCCAGGAAACCCAAACCCATTGCACGTGGTAACTGTAAAAAAAAAAAAAAGTCTATACGTTACCCCAGGATACCCATTTCAGACAGTAACTATAGAAACAAGGTAGCTTTATGCACGTCAAAGGGAATTTAGCGAAACAGGGTGGCTATATTCACGTCAGGGGAATTTAGCGAAAAGTGTCAGCCTATTTTCCAACGCACCCTCCTTGTTATTGCATTTCCGTTTTAATTTTTTTTGTGTGTGTTGCACTTGCATTCAGTAGCGTCCATGAATCACATGATTATGAAGCCTTAACTGTGTGCAACCATGTTTACCTATTTTAAATAAGTAGTTCCCCGTCATTTTTTATGTACTTGTCTTAGAAATGTTCTGTATTACATGTCATGTTGTGTTTTTTGTGTGGACCTCAGGAAGAGCAGCTGCTTCTGCATAAGCAACAGCTAATGGGGGATCCTTAATAAAATACTAAAATACAGTGCGTCTCAAATGGCGCCCTATCCTCTGTCTAGTGCACTACTTTTGACCAGGGCTTCCCTGTTGTCTACTGCAAGGGAGGACACAGATGGACTGCCTGTGTGCATACTGTCAGAACCTTCTGACTTTCTTTTATGTATCTATAAGGTATTGAACTATTATTTTATGTATCTATAAGGTATTTAACTATTATTTTATTTATCTATAAGGTATTTAACTATTATTTTATTAATCTATAAGGTATTTAACTATTATTTTATGTAGTCTGAAAGGCATTAAACTATTGTTTTTATTTAGCCCAAAAGGCATTAAAACAACACGGCATGATGTCTTCTCCTTCTTCCACTGTACAATACACGTCACTGTAGGTTGTTACATAATATAATTGCACTGTTCAGAACACTCTGTACCACACAGACGGAAGGCCAGATGACGCCAAGGATGATCAATATGACGTTATGAAACAATCACAAGCTAATCAATAAGTTAAAATTGGTGAAAAGATGGAATTCCAGTAGTAAACGTTCATTGAGCATTAAAAGAGAGTAGCTCAGTGGATTAGAAGAGACTCATTGTGGAAGCAGAATAAATCAATGAGGATACGTAACTAAACGCCACCCTATTCCATTTTTAGTGCACTTCTCCAGAGCTCTCTGGTCAAAAGTAGTGCACTATGTACGGGAAAAGGGTGTCGTTAGGGACGAACCCTAAGACTGCTAGTGAAAAAAGGGAGCAGCTTTTAATTAATAGAAACCCAATAAATGTTGCATATGGAAGAAACAACTGTCATCAATTTAAACTAATCCAAACCATCTCACAAGTATGTTGGGATCAAGTTGTACTTGTCGGGATTTATAAAGACAACTTGCTCTCCGACATGACATGACACAACACAACATTACTTAACGATCAGCATGATTTAATCCTCTATGTGTGATGTTAAATAGAGAGAGGAGAGTCTCTGTGTGTTCTTGAATAGAGAGAGGAGAGTATCTGTGTGTTCCTGAATAGAGAGAGGAGAGTCTCTGTGTGTTGTTGAATAGAGAGAGGAGAGTCTCTGTGTGTTGTTAAATAGAGAGAGGAGAGTCTCTGTGTGTTGAATAGAGAGAGGAGAGTCTCTGTGTGTTAAATAGAGAGAGGAGAGTCTCTGTGTGTTAAATAGAGAGAGGAGAGTATCTGTGTGTTGTTAAATAGAGAGAGGAGAGTCTCTGTGTGTTGAATAGAGAGAGGAGAGTCTCTGTGTGTTGAACAGAGAGAGGAGAGTCTCTGTGTGTTGTTAAATAGAGAGAGGAGAGTCTCTGTGTGTTGAATAGAGAGAGGAGAGTCTCTGTGTGTTGAATAGAGAGAGGAGAGTCTCTGTGTGTTAAATAGAGAGAGGAGAGTCTCTGTGTGTTAAATAGAGAGAGGAGAGTATATGTGTGTTGTTAAATAGAGAGAGGAGAGTCTCTGTGGGTTGAATAGAGAGAGGAGAGTCTCTGTGTGTTGAATAGAGAGAGGAGAGTCTCTGTGTGTTAAATAGAGAGAGGAGAGTCTCTGTGTGTTGAATAGAGAGAGGAGAGTCTCTGTGTGTTGAATAGAGAGAGGAGAGTATCTGTGTGTTGAATAGAGAGAGGAGAGTCTCTGTGTGTTGTTGAATAGAGAGAGGATAGTATCTGTGTGTTGAATAGAGAGAGGAGTGTCTCTGTGTGTTGAACAGAGAGAGGAGAGTCTCTGTGTGTTGAATAGAGAGAGGAGAGTATCTGTGTGTTGAATAGAGAGAGGAGAGTCTCTGTGTGTTAAATAGTGAGAGGAGAGTCTATGTGTGTTAAATAGAGAGAGGAGAGTATATGTGTGTTGTTAAATAGAGAGAGGAGAGTCTCTGTGTGTTGAATAGAGAGAGGAGAGTCTCTGTGTGTTGAATAGAGAGAGGAGAGTATCTGTGTGTTGAATAGAGAGAGGAGAGTCTCTGTGTGTTGAATAGAGAGAGGAGAGTCTCTGTGTGTTGAATAGAGAGAGGAGAGTCTCTGTGTGTTGAATAGAGAGAGGAGAGTCTCTGTGCGTTGAATAGAGAGAGGAGAGTCTCTATGTGTTAAATAGAGAGAGGAGAGTCTCTGTGTGTTGTTGAATAGAGAGAGGAGAGTCTATGTGTGTTGAATAGAGAGAGGAGAGTCTCTGTGTGTTGAATAGAGAGAGGAGAGTCTCTGTGTGTTGAATAGAGAGAGGCGAGTCTCTGTGTGTTGAATAGAGAGAGGCGAGTCTCTGTGTGTTGAATAGAGAGAGGAGAGTCTCTGTGTGTTGAATAGAGAGAGGAGAGTCTCTGTGTGTTGAATAGAGAGAGGAGAGTCTCTGTGTGTTGAATAGAGAGAGGAGAGTCTCTGTGTGTTGAATAGAGAGAGAAGAGTCTCTGTGTGTTGTTGAATAGAGAGAGGAGAGTCTCTGTGTATTGAAAAGAGAGAGGAGAGTCTCTGTGTATTGAAAAGAGAGAGGAGAGTCTCTGTGTATTGAATAGAGAGAGGAGAGTCTCTGTGTGTTGAATAGAGAGAGGAGAGTATCTGTGTATTGAATAGAGAGAGGAGAGTATCTGTGTGTTGAATAGAGAGAGGAGAGTATCTGTGTGTTGAATAGAGAGAGGAGAGTCTCTGTGTGTTGAATAGAGAGAGGAGAGTCTCTGTGTGTTGAATAGAGAGAGGAGAGTCTCTGTGTGTTGAATAGAGAGAGGAGAGTCTCTGTGTGTTGAATAGAGAGAGGAGAGTCTCTGTGTGTTAAATAGAGAGAGGAGAGTCTCTGTGTGTTGAATAGAGAGAGAAGAGTCCCTAATGAGTTTACAGTTTGTAGTAAATAGCTAAGCTTGTTATCAGAGGTTTGTAGTAAATAGCTAAGCTTGTTATCAGAGGTTTGTAGTAAATAGATTGCTATCAGAGGAGAGGAATTATTGATATCTTGATGAGTGTAGTAATTAGTACTTAGAAAGATAACGACATTGTCTGTGGTCCTCTGTAGCTCAGCTGGTAGAGCACGGCGCTTGTAACGCCAAGGTAGTGAGTTCAATTCCCGGGACCACTCACACACAAAAAAAAAATTATGCACGCATGACTGTAAGTGGCTTTGGATAAAAGCGTCTGCTAAATGGCATATTATTATTGTATTAGATGCCCACTTTCCACTACCCACCATTCACCCACTCACAGCAGACAATGTCTGCGTGCCATAAATGGCACCCTATTCCCTCCATAGTGCACTACTTTTGACCCGAGTCCTATGGGCCCTGGTCAAAGGTAGTGCACTATGGAGGGAATAGGGTGCCATTTGGGACGCAAACCATTCAGCACCATTTCATCCTCATTCAGTGACCAAGGACGAAGACAGTTGATTTGCTCTCGAGAGTGACTGTGACTGTATCTTCAAGTGTTTGCGTGTGCGTGTGCGTGTGTGTGTAAAGTCTCTGTGAAAACCTACCTCTTCAAAGAGTATCTTAAATAATCCCACAGCTATCTTAAGATGAATGCACTAACTGTAAATCGCTGTGGATAAGAGCATCTGCTAAATGACTAAAATGTAAAAACAAAATTAAAAATCATGTGTGACCACAGTATGACTCACTGGCTGACTGATGGTGGTTCGTCTACTATAGAGGTCAGTCTTTAAAAGGCAACATGTCCGTATAAAATGTACACACACACACACACACACACACACACACACACACACACACACACACACACACACACACACACACACACACACACACACACACAGCCATCCTCTGTACATGTGTCACAGCTACCACTAGTGAATACTATCCCTTTTCTTGTTGCCCCTAAAGGACTGTTGGCTTTGTGCAGCCTTTTTGATGTGGTCTTGTTTACAACTTGTTATAAAGCATTGTTCCACCCTTGGTCTGACTCAGTTTATAAAAGGAGCTGTTTCCAAGAGGTCTCCTTTTGTTCAATCTCAACTGCCACGTATTCTAGCTGACATAACACAATGGTAATCCACTCGTTACAGTTTCTTTCAATCACTTTGGTGCAACTTTCATAAGTATGCGGTAGGTTTTCACAACTAAGCACGTACATCTAAACAGATCATCAAAATGGCTCATTTTTCAAAACTAGAAGCACATTTTCATGCAGAATTATTTTAATAATGTGTTACAGGAGGGGGGGGGGTCGCAGTTCCGGAGCGAGCCACTAGGTGTCATCCTCCGACAACCTTAGGCACCTCCTCACTCACAGTCTGGACTAATCAGTATCCTATTGGTGTCACCTGTGTCTACCTGTTCACCTGTGTCTACCTGTTCACCTGTGTCTACCTGTTCACCTGTGTATTTATGCCCTCACTTCCCTGTGTTCCCTTGATCAGTTTTCTCTGCTAGTTTCTCTATGTCCAGCAGTACTACTCAGTGTCTGATCGGAGACCTATGAACAGGTACTTTGAGAAGTGTTCTCCCTGTTTCGTTATTTGTTTCAGTCTTAGGTAGTATTTCGTATTTTTGGCTGTTGGGACGGTTTTTGGAGACTTATGTGCTCCGCCTTTTCTTTTATTGTGATAAGTCCGTTGTTTTGTATCCTGGTTTTGGGACCACCAGTAAAGATCCTTGTTTCACCATCTCTGCCTGCTGCCTGCTGTCTATCCTGCACCGCACCTGGGACACACCTCACACCAACCCTTACAGTAATGGGTATCCATTGGCATGTTGAGGAATATGTCCGTCTTACAGTTTCATTATCCTTCTACAGAACATATGTGTGGGATAAAACATCAGAAATAGGGGCGTTGTCAAGCAGTTAGCTACTGTAAAATAAAATGCAAATTAATTACTTAAAAATCATACAATGTGATTTTCTGGATTTTTTGTTTTAGATTCCGTCTCTCACAGTTGAAGTGTACCTATGATAAAAATTACAGACCTCTACATGCTTTGTAAGTAGGAAAACCTGCAAAATCGGCAGTGTATCAAATACTTGTTCTCCCCACTGTGTGTGGGATAAAACATCAGAAAATAGGGGTGTTGTCAAGCAGTTAGCCACTGTAAATAAACGTAGCACGTTGTTGTATTGCCATTTCCGCCCCCCTATACAACACTGTAGAAGATCACCTTGTCTATGTGACTTGTCAACTGATACAGTATCGCCTGTCTCTCTGTTTGAAATTCATCGGGTTGACAGCGAATCAATGAAATTCAGATAATGAGTGGAATGTATTCTTATATACACACTATAATTCCAAATGGTAGCATGTAGTGAATCTTTCCACGTTGTCCTATTGAAGCACACTGCCTGATGAAAAATGATGATGTAGTATTTACAACCACATCCCATATATGATTTGGTTTTACCTTCCAACATCAATTGATATCAAATTGATACATTTATTGAGGTAAAAAAATATATATATATAGAAATGTACAGTGATCAGCAGTTATCGAACTATATAGTTAACTACGTCATTTTGGGTTCAGTCGCTATCCGTTTCGAGCAGATTTATTAAGTGATAGTTAATTGTGTTGTTAACACATTTAAAATAAATCAAAATGAAAAGTAAAGTGAATGTTGCATTTTGGAAAGCAGACACTTAGATTGAATATGTGTCTAAATTGAAAGAGTTATTTGGTTCAGGTGAACAAGTGATTTTGTGAATA
>NC_140019.1:38958347-39035847 GCF_964263955.1 Coregonus lavaretus | reverse complement strand
AGCTGACAGCAGCAGCAGCCTGGTGAGTCTCTCCCTGGAGGGAGGACAGGAAGCTGACAGCAGCAGCAGCCTGGTGAGTCTCTCCCTGGAGGGAGGACAGGAAGCTGACAGCAGCAGCCTGGTGAGTCTCTCCCTGGAGGAAGGACAGGAAGCTGACAGCAGCAGCCTGGTGAGTCTCTCCCTGGAGGAAGGACAGGAAGCTGACAGCAGCAGCAGCCTGGTGAGTCTCTCCCTGGAGGGAGGACAGGAAGCTGACAGCAGCAGCCTGGTGAGCCGCTCCCTGGAGGAAGGACAGGAAGCTGAGCTGGGCGGTGAGGTAGAGACAGCAAACAGACTGTTGTCACTGACAGTCCCCTCAGAATAGAAGAGAGGAGAAGAGAGGAGAGGGGGGAAGAGGAAGCAAGGAGAGAGGAGAGGAGAGGAGAGGAGAGGAGAGGAGAGGAGAGGAGAGGAGAGGAGAGGAGAGGAGAGGAGAGGAGAGGAGAGGAGAGGAGAGGAGAGGAGAGGAGAGGAGAGGAGAGGAGAGGAGAGGAGAGGAGAGGAGGAAACAGCGTTTCTCTCTCTCTGCTAGCTGAGGGCTTTTCACCATTGTCTTCCTCATCAAGTCCTGATGAGGTCATTTATCTGATGTGTGATGGGTTCATTCTGGGGTACTCACTAGGAGGCAGACAGAGGTGGTAGAAAAGTCAGTATCAATGAGCTAGTCATTCCTAATCTAGAATTGTAGGGTCGAGGGGTGGGTGATGAAAAGTTAGAGGGTAAGTGTTATGGGTAAAGGTTAAGGTTAAGAGATTAAGTTAGGGTTAACATCACATTAAACTGCCATACAGTATTTCCATGCACTTTGTGACAACCACAGAAATAGAATGTGTCGGTTCAATTGACTGTTAATGAAGCAGAGATTGAATGCTGAACTTTCTGCTTTGCATCTTTGGGTACACTCATAATGTCTGCCAGTCCATACATTATGTAATCATTGACTCATTCTAATTCTGTGGTGACAGCTCTATTTCTGTTCAGTAGTGAATGTGGGCATGCATTCATCAGTGAGAGCAGTCCATGGTGAGACTGCATTCATCAGTGAGAGCAGTCCATTGTGAGCCTGCATTCACCACTGAGAGTTGTCCATGGGGAGTCTGCATTCACCAGCGAGAGCTGTCCATGGTAAGCCTGCATTCACCAGTGAGAGCTGTCCATGGTGAGCCTGCATTCAACAGTGAGAGCTGTCCATGGTGGGCCTATATTCAGCAGTGAGAGCTGTACATGGTGAGCCTTTACTCACCAGCGAGAGCTGTCCATGGTGAGCCTGTATTCACCAGTGAGAGCTACCCATGTTGAGCCTGCATTCACCAGCGAGAGCTACCCATGGTGAGCCTGCATTCACCAGCGAGAGATACCCATGTTGAGCGTGCATTCACCAGCGAGAGCTGTCCATGGTGAGCCTGCATTCACCAACAAGAACTGTTCATGGTGAGCCTGCATTCACCAGCGAGAGCTGTCCAATGTGAGCCTGTATTTACCAGCGAGAGTTGTCCATGGTGAGACTGCATTAACCAGGGAGAGCTGTCCATGGTGAGCCTTGATTCCCAGTGAGAGCTGTTCATGGTGAGCCTGCATTCACCAGTGAAAGCCGTCCATGGTGGGCCTGAATTCACCCGTGACATCTTTCCAAGGTGAGTCTGCATTCACCAGTGAGAGCTGTCCGTGGTGGCTTTGCATTCACCAGTGAGAGCTGTCCGTGGTGGCTTTGCATTCACCAGTGAGAGCTATCCATGGAGAGCCTGCATTCACCAGCGAGAGCTGTCCATGGTGAGCCTGAATTCACCAGTGAGAGCAGTCCATGGTGAGCCTGCATTCACCATCGAGAGCTACCATGGTGAGCCTGAATTCACCAGCGAGATCTGTCCATGGTGAGCCTGAATTCACCAGTGAGAGATGTCCATGGTGGATCTGCATTCACCATTGAGAAATGTTCATGGTGAGCCTGCATTCACCAGTGAGAGCTGTCCATTGTGAGCCTGTACTCGAGAGCTGTCTATGGTGAGCCTGCATTCACCAGTGAGAGCTGTCCATGGTGAGCCTGCATTCACCAGCGAGAGCTGTCCATTGTGAGCCTGTACTCGAGAGCTGCCTATGGTGAGCCTGCATTCACAAGTGAAAGTTATCCATGGTGAGCCTTTATTCACCAGTGAAAGCTGTCCATGGTGAGCCTTTATTCACCAGCGAGAGCTGTCCATGATGAGGCTGTATTCACCAGTGAGATCTGTCCATGGTAAGAATGCATTCACCAGTGAGAGCTGTCTGTGGTGAGCCTGCATTCACCATCGAGAGCTACCAATGGTGAGTGTGCATTCACCAGCGAGGGCTGTCCATGTTCAGCCTGCATTCACCAGTGAGACCTGTCCATTGTGAGCCTGTACTCGAGAGTTGTCCATGGTGGGCCTGCATTCACCAGTGAGACCTGTCCATAGTGAGCCTGTACTCACCAGTGAGAGCTGTCCATGGTGAGCCTGCATTCACCTGTGAGAGCTTTCCACGGTGAGCCGAAATTCACCAGCGAGAGCTATCCATGGTGATCCTGCATTCACCACGAGAGTTGTCCATGGGGAGCCTGCATTCACCAGCGTGAGCTACCCATGGTGAGACTGCATTCACCAGCGAGAGCTGTCCATGGTGAGCCTGCATTCACAAGCAAGAACTGTCCATGGTGAGCATGCATTCACAAGCAAGAACTGTCCATGGTGATCCAGCATTCACCAGCTAGAGCTGTCCATTGTGAGCCTGTATTCACCACTGAGAGCTGTCCATGTTGAGCCTGCATTCACAAGCAAGAACTGTCCATGTTGAGTTTGCATTCATCAGCGTGAGCTGTCCATTGTGAGCCTGTATTCACCACTGAGAGCTGTCCATGTTGAGCCTGCATTCACCAGTGAGAGCTATCCATGGTGAGCCTGTATTCACCTGCGACAGCTGTCCAAGATGAGCATAAATTCACCAGCGAAAGCTGTCCATGGTGAGCCTGCATTCACCCGTGACAGCTGTCAGTGGTGGTCCTGCATTCACCAGTGAGAGCTGTCCATGGTGAGCCTGCATTCACCCGTGACAGCTGTCTGTGGTGGTCCTGCATTCACCAGTGAGAGCTGTCCATGGTGAGCTTGCATTCACAAGTGACAGCTTTCCAAGGTGACCCTAAATTCACCAGCAAGAGCTATCCCTGGTGGCTTTGCATTCACCAGTGAGAGCTATCCTTGGTGGGCCTGCATTCACCAGTGAGAGCTGTCCATGGTGAGCCTGTATTTACCATCGAGAGCTACCCATGTTGAGCCTGCATTAACCAGCGAGAGCTACCCATGGTGAGCCTGCATTCACCAGCAAGAGCTGTCCATTGTGAGCCTGCATTCACCAGCAAGACCTGTCCATGGTGAGCCTGAATTCACCAGCGAGAGCTTTCCATGGTAAGCTTGCATTCACCAGCGACAGCTGTCCAAGGTGATCCTAAATTTACCAGCGAGATCTGTCCATGGTGAGCCTTCATTCCCAGTGAGAGCTGTCCATGGTGAGCAATCATTTACCAGTGAAGCTGTCCATGGTGAACCTGCATTCAACAGTGAGAGCTATCCATGGTGAGCCTGCATTCACCAGTGAGAACTGACCATTGTGAGCCTGCAATCACCAGTGAGACCTGTCCAAGGTGACCCTGTACTCACCAGTGAGAGCTGTCCATGGTGAGCCTTTATTCGCCAGTGACAGCTGTCCATGGTGAGCCTGTATTCTCCAATGAGAGCTGTCCAAGGTGTTGCTAAATTCACCAGTGAGAGATGTCCATGGTGGATCTGCATTTACCATTGAGAAATGTCCATGGTGAGCCTGCATTCACCAGCGAGAGCTGTCCATTGTGAGCCTGTACTTGAGAGCTGTCTATGGTGAGCCTGCATTCATCAGTGAGAGCTGTCCATGGTGAGCCTGCATTCACCAGTGAGAGCTATCCAAGTTGAGCCTGCTTTCACCAGTGAGAGCTGTCCACGGTGAGTCTGCATTCACCAGTGAGAGCTGTCCACGGTGAGTCTGCATTCACCAGTGAGAGCTGTCTACTGTGAGCCTGCATTCACCAGCGACAGCTGTTCTAGGTAAGCCTAAATTCACCAGCGAGAGCTGTCCATATTAGAGTCTGCATTCACCAGTGACAGCTGTATGTGGTGAGACTGTACTCGAAAGCTGTCTATGGTGAGCCTGCATTCACCAGTGAGAGCTGTCCATGGTGGGCCTTTATTCACCAGTAAGAGCTGTCCATGGTGGGCCTTTATTCACCAGCGAGAGCTGTCCATGGTGAGCCTGTATTCACCAGCGAGAGCTGTCCATGGTGAGCCTGCATTCACCAGCGAGAGCTGTCCATGGTGAGCCTGTATTCACCATCGAGAGCTACCCATGTTGAGCCTGCATTCACCAGCGAGAGATACCCATGGTGAGCCTGCATTCACAAAAGAAAGAACTGTCCATGTTGAGCCTGCATTCACCAGTGAGAGCTGTCCACGGTGAGCCTGCATTCACCAGCGACAGCTGTCCAAGGTGAGCATAAATTCACCAACAAAAGCTGTCCATGGTGAGCCTGCATTCACCAGTGACAGCTGTCCTTGGTGGGCCTGCATTCACCAATGAGAGCTGTCCATTGTGAGCCTGCATTCACCAGTGACAGCTGTCCATAGTGAGCCTGCATTCACCAGTGAGAGCTGTCCATGGTGAGTCTTTATTCACCAGCGAGAGATGACCAAGGTGAGCCTGAATTCACCAGTGAGAGCTATCCTTAGAGGGCCTGTATTCACCATCGAGAGCTACCCATGTTGAGCCTGCATTCACCAGAGAGAGCTACCCATGTTGAGCCTGCATTCACCAGCGAGAGCTTTCCATGGTGAGCCTGCATTCACCATTGAGAGCTGTCCATGGTGAGCCTGCATTAACCAGTGAGAGCTACCCATGGTGAATCTGCATTCACCTGCGAGTGCTACCCACGGTGAGCCTGCATTCACCAGCGAGAGTTGTCTATGGTGAGCCTGCATTCACCAGTTAGAGCTGTCCATGTTGAGCCTGCATTCACCAGTGAGAGCTGAACATTGTGAGCCTGTACTCGAGAGCTGTCCATGGTGAGCCTGCATTCACCAGTGAGAGCTGTCCATGGAGGGCCTGCATTCACCAGTGAGACCTGTACATGGTGAGCCTGTACTCACCAGTGAGAGCTGTCCATGGTGAGCCTGCATTTACCAGTGAGACCTGTCCAACGTGAGCCTGTACTCACCAGTGAGAGCTGTCCATTGTGAGCCTGTATTCTCCAATGAGAGCTGTCCAAGGTGATGCTAAATTCACCAGTGAGAGATGTCCATGGTGGATCTGCATTCACCATTGAGAAATGTCCATGGTGTGCCTGTATTCACCACTGAGAGCTGTCCATGGTGAGCCTGCATTCACCAGCGAGAGCTGTCCATTGTGAGCCTGTACTCGAAAGCTGTCCTTTGTGAGTTGTATTCACCATTGAGAGCTGTCCATGTTGAGCCTGCATTCACCAGTGAGAGCTGTCCATGGTGAGCCTGCTTTCACCAGTGAGAGCTGTCCACGGCGAGCCTGCATTCACCAGCGACAGCAGTCCAGGTGAGCCTAAATTCACCAGCGAGAGTTTTCTATATTAGAGTCTGCATTCACCAGTGACAGCTGTACGTGGTGGGCCTGCATTCACCAGTGAGAGCTGTCCATGGTGAGCGTTTACTCACCAGCGAGAGTTTTCCATGGTGAGCCTGTATTCACCATCGAGAGCTACTCATGTTGAGCCTGCATTCACCAGTGAGAGCTACCCATGGTGAGCCTGCATTTACCAGCGAGAGCTGTCCATGGTGAGCATGCATTCACAAGCAAGAACTGTCCATGGTGAGCCTTAATTCACCAGCGAGAGCTGTCCACAGTGAGCCTGAATTCACCAGTGAGAGCAGTTCATAGTGAGCCTGAATTCACCAATGAGAGCTGTCCATGGTGATCATGCATTCACCAGTGAGAGCTATCCATGGTGAACCTGCATTCACCAATGTGAGCTTTCCATGGTGAGCTTGCATTCACCAGCGACATCTGTCCAAGGTGATTCTAAATTTACCAGCGAGTTCTGTCCATGGTGTGCCTGTATTCACCAGTGAGAGTTGTCCGTGGTGGGCCTGCATTCACCAGTGTTAGCTGTCCATAGTGAGCCTGCATTTACCATCGAGAGCTGTCCATGGTGAGCCTGCATTCACCAGTGAGAGCTACCCATGGTGAATCTGCATTCACCTGCGAGAGCTACCCACGGTGAGCCTGCATTCACCAGCGAGAGCTGTCTATGGTGAGCCTGCATTCACCAGTTAGAGCTACCCATGGTGAGCCTGCATTTACCAGCGAGAGCTGTCCATGGTGAGCATACATTCACAAGCAAGACCTGTCCATGGTGAGCCTGTATTCTCCAGTGAGAGCTGTCCATGGTGAGCCTGTATTCTCCAATGAGAGCTGTCCAAGGTGATGCTAAATTCACCAGTGAGAGATGTCCATGGTGAGCCTGTATTCACCAGTGAGAGCTGTCCATGGTGAGCCTGCATTCACCAGCGAGAGCTGTCCATTGTGAGCCTGTACTCGAGAGCTGTCTATGGTGAGCCTGCATTCACCAGCGAGAGTTGACTATGGTGAGCCTGCATTCACCAGTGATAGCTGTCCATGGTGAGCCTGCATTCACCAGTGAGAGCTGTCCATGGAGGGCCTGCATTCACCAGTGAGACCTGTACATGGTGAGCCTGTACTCACCAGTGAGAGCTGTCCATGGTGAGCCTGCATTTACCAGTGAGACCTGTCCAACGTGAGCCTGTACTCACCAGTGAGAGCTGTCAATGGTGAGCCTTTATTCACCAGTGAGAGCTGTCCATTGTGAGCCTGTATTCTCCAATGAGAGCTGTCCAAGGTGATGCTAAATTCACCAGTGAGAGATGTCCATGGTGGATCTGCATTCACCATTGAGAAATGTCCATGGTGTGCCTGTATTCACCACTGAGAGCTGTCCATGGTGAGCCTGCATTCACCAGCGAGAGCTGTCCATTGTGAGCCTGTACTCGAAAGCTGTCCATTGTGAGTTGTATTCACCATTGAGAGCTGTCCATGTTGAGCCTGCATTCACCAGTGAGAGCTGTCCATGGTGAGCCTGCTTTCACCAGTGAGAGCTGTCCACGGTGAGCCTGCATTCACCAGTGAGAGCTGTCCACGGCGAGCCTGCATTCACCAGCGACAGCAGTCCAGGTGAGCCTAAATTCACCAGCGAGAGTTTTCTATATTAGAGTCTGCATTCACCAGTGACAGCTGTACGTGGTGGGCCTGCATTCACCAGTGAGAGCTGTCCATGGTGAGCCTTTATTCACCAGCGAGAGTTTTCCATGGTGAGCCTGTATTCACCATCGAGAGCTACTCATGTTGAGCCTGCATTCACCAGTGAGAGCTACCCATGGTGAGTCTGCATTTACCAGCGAGAGCTGTCCATGGTGAGCAAGCATTCACAAGCAAGAACTGTCCATGGTGAGCCTTAATTCACCAGCGAGAGCTGTCCACAGTGAGCCTGAATTCACCAGTGAGAGCAGTTCATAGTGAGCCTGAATTCACCAATGAGAGCTGTCCATGGTGATCATGCATTTACCAGTGAAAGCTGTCATGGTGATCCTGCATTCACCAGTGAGAGCTATCCATGGTGAACCTGCATTCACCAATGTGAGCTTTCCATGGTAAGCTTGCATTCACCAGCGACACCTGTCCAAGGTGATTCTAAATTTACCAGCGAGTTCTGTCCATGGTGTGCCTGTATTCATCAGTGAGAGTTGTCCGTGGTGGGCCTGCATTCACCAGTGTTAGCTGTCCATAGTGAGCCTGCATTTACCATCGAGAGCTGTCCATGGTGAGCCTGCATTAACCAGTGAGAGCTACCCATGGTGAATCTGCATTCACCTGCGAGAGCTACCCACGGTGAGCCTGCATTCACCAGCAAGAGCTGTCTATGGTGAGCCTGCATTCACCAGTTAGAGCTACCCATGGTGAGCCTGCATTTACCAGCGAGAGCTGTCCATGGTGAGCATACATTCACAAGCAAGACCTGTCCATGGTGAGCCTTAATTCACCAGCGAGAGCTCTCCATGGTGAGCCTGCATTCACCAGTGAGAGCTGTCCATGGTGAGCCTGTATTCTCCAATGAGAGCTGTCCAAGGTGATGCTAAATTCACCAGTGAGAGCTGTCCATGGTGAGCCTGTATTCACCAGTGAGAGCTGTCCATGGTGAGCCTGCATTCACCAGCAAGAGCTGTCCATTGTGAGCCTGTACTCGAGAGCTGTCTATGGTGAGCCTGAATTCAACAGTGAGAGCTGTCCATGGTGAGCCTGCATTCACCAGCGAGAGCTGTCCATTGTGACCCTGTATTCACCACTGAGAGCTGTCCATGTTGAGCCTGCATTCACCAGTGAGAGCTATCCATGGTGAGCATGCTTTCACCAGTGAGATCTGTCAACGGTGAGCCTGATTCACTAGCGACAGCTGTCCAAGGTGAGCCTAATTTCAACAGCGAAAGCTGTCCATGGTGAGCCTTTATTCACCAACGAGAGATGTCCATGATAAGCCTGCATTCACCAGTGACAGCTTTCCAAGGTGAGCCTAAATTCACCAGCAAGAGCTGTCCATGGTGAGCCTTCATTCACCAGTGAGAGGTGTCCGTGGTTGCTTTGCATTCACCAGTGAGAGCTATCCTTGGTGGGCCTGCATTCACCAGTGAGAGCTGTCCGTGGTGGGCCTGCATTCACCAGTGAGAGCTGTCCATGGTGAGCCTGTATTCACCAGCGAAAGCTACCCATGGTGAGCCTGCATTCACCAGCAAGACCTGTCCATGGTGAGCCTGAATTCACCAGGCAGAGCTGTCCACAGTGAGCCTGAATTCACCAGTGAGAGCAGTTCATAGTGAGCCTGAATTCACAAATGAGAGCTGTCCATGTTGATCATGCATTTACCAGTGAAAGCTGTCCATGGTGATCCTGCATTCACCAGTGAGAGCTTTCCATGGGAAGCTTCCATTCACCAGCGACAGCTGTCCAAGGTGATTCTAAATTTACCAGCGAGTTCTGTCCATGGTGTGCCTGTATTCACCAGTGAGAGCCTTCCGTGGTGGGCCTGCATTCACCAGTGTTAGCTGTCTATAGTGAGCCTGCATTTACCATCGAGAGCTGTCCATTGTGAGCCTGCATTCACCAGTGAGAGCTACCCATGGTGGATCTGCATTCACCTGCGAGAGCTACCCACGGTGAGCCTGCATTCACCAGCGAGAGCTGTCTATGGTGAGCCTGCATTCACCAGTTAGAGCTGTCCATGGTGAGCCTGCATTCACCAGCGAGAGCTGTCCATGGTGAGCCTGTCCTCGAGAGCTGTCCATGGTGAGCCTGCATTCACCAGTGAGAGCTGTCCATGGTGAGCCTGCATTCACCAGTGAGAAATGACCATGGTGACCCTGCATTCACCAGCGAGGGCTGTCCATTGTTAGCCTGTATTCACCAGTGAGAACTGTCCATGGTGAGCCTGCATTCACCAGTGAGAGCTGTCCATGGTGAACCTGTATTCTCCAATGAGAGCTGTCCAAGTTGATGCTAAATTCACCAGTGAGAGATGTCCATGGTGAATCTGCATTCACCATTGAGAAATGTCCATGGTGTGCCTGTATTCACCAGTGAGAGCTGTCCATGGTGAGCCTGCATTCACCAGCGAGAGCTGTCCATTGTTAGCCTGTACTCGAGAGCTGTCTATGGTGAGCCTGCATTCACCAGTGAGAGCTGTCCATGGTGAGCCTGCATTCACCAGCGAGAGCTGTCCATTGTGAGCCTGCATTCACCAGCGAGAGCTGTCCATTGTGAGCCTGTACTCGAGAGCTGTCTATGGTGAGCCTGCATTTACAAGTGAGAGCTGTCTATGGTGAGCCTGTATTCACCAGCGAGAGCTGTCCATGGTGAGCCTGTATTCACCAGCGAGAGCTGTCCATTGTGAGCCTGTATTTACCAGCGAGAGTTGTCCATGGTGAGACTGCATTGACCAGTGAGAGCTGTCCATGGTGAGCCTGAATTCACCAGCGAGAGCTGTACACGGTAAACCTGAATTCACCAGTGAGAGCAGTCCATGGTGAGCCTGCATTCACAAGCGAGATTTGTCCTTGGTGAGCCTGAATTTACCAGTGAGAGCTGTCCATGGTGCTGAAACTGGATCTACTTTAGCACTTAATCCTTTTGAGTCTATTGACCCACCCGTGCATTAATCTAAGTAACATAATAATAAATCCCCATCAGAATCCGTCAGTTTAAGCTAGTGATATCAGGATTCATGGCCTGCGTCTCAATCCACCCTATCCACATACAGTATGTCACCCTTCCGCATCTCTGGTGGAAGGTGGCTGAGGTTCAGCGTGTTTGTCAGACCATGAGACATCCTGAAAATGTCTGTAGCGTCCGAACGGTTTGTTCTATAATGACGCCACTACGGAACGGGGAGACCCTCACAAACACGATGGTGTTCTCCATTATGCTCTACGATCCCCACAGGTGTCACAGGACTCGTCTGAAGGTAACCCATACACACCAATTAAAGTGTACAGGTCATTTTGTGCCAATAAAAATAGGGGATAAATGAATTTTCTATTGGCTCTCCTATATCTATATCCACTTACTACAGAGAATCAATCTGCAGGTTAATCTGTGAAGTCAGTCCAATGTAGCGTTATGGATTGTTAATTTAGGAACCATATGAAACCATACCTCTATACCATCTGGTACTTTTCAAGACGGCTACTCTGTTCATTATTGTTAATATCACTAGAGGATGACTGAGATGTGCGTCCCAAATGCCACCCCTATTCCCTATATATAGTGCACTATGTTTGATGAGGGCCAATAGGGCTCTGGTCAATAGTAGTGCACTATATAGGGAATAAGGGTTCCATTTGGTACGCCACCTGAGATGTGCCTTGTCCTTCAATCTGACCCTGATAACAAGAAATCTTAATTAAAACAGGAATAAAACACCACCATGAGCCACAGCTATAAAGGATATTACAGAATCTCACTGTAATATGTGAACATTACTTTCACAGCAATATGTGGACATTACTTTTGCAGCAATACGTGGACATTACTTTAACAGTGTGGAAGAGAAATGTCATCTGGGACCGTTTATTACCCTGAAATCCTTCCAGCCATGCCTGACCTTGCCTGTCCCCTGTCCCTTTTAAAAGGGAAAATCCGGGATTTGAGAAAAATAAACCAGTCCATTAGCGAGTTGTTTTGGCAAATGCAGAGGGATGGGGCTGGAGAAATGTAACCACTCTCAAATTCATGGATCGAGCTATGAATGCAAAAGACTGACCTTCCATGCAAATTATAGTCCTGAAACTATAATTAACTATAACAAATCTCGGATTGTCCCTTTAACCACTGGACCAGCTGTGGCACATGATTCACTGAACACCTTCTGGGCCTCTACTCTCTACACCTTCATAATCACCAGACCACATTGGTAAGCCCCTTCAAACATGCGCCACACTGTGTTGATTAAACGCTTTGCTTTCAGGAGAATTAATATTTAAAGCATATTTTACGCAACAAATCAAATCAAAATGTTTTATTTGTCACATACACATATTTAGCAGATGTTATTGCAGGTGTAACGTAATGATTTCCATAAAAGGAAAAGCAGCCAATAAGTGCTCAGCATATGTGGGAACTCCTTCAAGACTGTTGGAAAAGCATTCCAGGTGAAGCTGGTTGAGAGAATGCCAAGAGTGTGCAAAGCTGTCATCAAGGCAAAGGGTGGCTATTTGAAGAATCCCAAATATAAAATATATTTTGATTTGTTTAACACTTTTTTGATTACTACATGATTCCATATGTGATGTCTTCAATATTATTCTACAATGTAGAAAATAGTAAAAAATTAAGAAAAACCCTTGAATGAGTAGGTGTTCTAAAACTTTCGACCGGTAATGTGTATATATACACATTTGAAGTCGAACGTTTACATATACTTAGGTTGGAGTCATTAAAACTCGTTTTTCAACCACTCCACAAATTTCTTGTTAACAAACTATAGTTTTGGCAAGTCGGTTAGGACATCTAGTTTGTGCACGACACAAGTCATTTTTCCAACAATTGTTTACAGACAGATTATTTCACTTATAATTTACTGTATCACAATTCCAGTGGGTCAGAAGTTTACATAAACTAAGTTGACTGTGCCTTTAAACAGTTTTGGAAAATTCCAGAAAATGATGTCATGGCTTTAGAAGCTTCTGATAGGCTAATTGACATAATTTGAGTCAACTGGAGGTGTACCTGTGGATGTATTTCAAGGCCTACCTTCAAACTCAGTGCCTCTTTGCTTGACATCATGGGAAAATCAAAAGAAATCAGCCAAGACCCCAGAAAGAAAGTTGTAGACCTCCACAAGTCTGGTTCATCCTTGGGAGCAATTTCAGAACGCCTGAAGGTACCACGTTCATCTGTACAAACAATAGTACACAAGTATAAACACCATGGGACCACGCAGCCATCATACCGCTCAGGAAGGAGACGCGTTCTGTCTCCTAGAGATGAACGTACTTTGGTGCGAAAAGTGCAAATCTATCCCAGAACAACAGCAAAGGACCTTGTGAAGATGCTGGAGGAAACAGGTACAAAAGTATCTATATCCACAGTAAAACAAGTACTATATCGACATAACCTGAAAGGCCACTCAGCAAGGAAGAGGCCACTGCTCCAAAACCACCATAAAAAAGCCAGACTACGGTTTGCAACTGCACATCGTGACAAATATCGTAATTTTTGGAGAAATGTGCTCTGGTCTGATGAAACAAAAATAGAACTGTTTGGCCATAATGACCATTGTTATATTTGGAGGAAAAAGGGGGTTGCTTGCAAGCCGAAGAACACCATCCCAACCGTGAAGCACGGGGGTGGCAGCATCATGCTGTGGGGGTGCATTGCTGCAGGAGGGACTGGTGCACTTCACAAAATAGATGGCATCATGAGGAAGGAAAAGTATGTGGATATATTGAAGCAACATCTCAAGACATCAGTCAGGAAGTTAAAGCTTGGTCGTAAATGGGTCTTCCAAATGGACAATGACCCCAAGCATACTTCCAAAGTTGTGGCAAAATGGCTTAAGGACAACAAAGTCAAGGTATTGGAGTGGCCATCACAAAGCCCTGACCTCAATCCTATAGAATGTTTGTGGGCAGAACTGAAAAAGCGTGTGCGAGCAAGGAGGCCTACAAACATGACTCAGTTACACCAGCTCTGTCAGGAGGAATGGGCCAAAACGTCACACCCTGGCTCTGGGACTCATTATGTTGAGCCAGGGTGTGTTCATTCTATATGTGTATTTCTATGTTGGTAATTCTGTTGTGTTTAATTCTATGTTTGCCTGAGTGACTCCCAATCAGAGGCAACGAGTGTCAGCTGTTGGCTGGTTGTCTCTGATTGGGAGCCATATTTAAACTGTCTGTTTTCCCTTTGTGTTTGTGGGTTTTTGTTCCGTGTTCGGTCATTGATACCGTTGGACGTCACGAGTCGTTTCTTGTTTTGTATGGTGTTTAAACTTTAACTAATTAAAGTATGTTTGTTCATCACGCTGCGCCTTGGTCTGTTCCATATGACGATCGTGACAGAAAAACCCACCATGCAACGACCAAGCAGCGTGTCCAGGGGCAGCTCTTGGGCTGGACATGGGAGGAAGCGCCGGGAGAAGAGACGGTGGAGGCGCGCCGTAGAGAGGAGCAACGGCGTGATCAGGGTCGTCGTCGGGCGGTCGAGAGGCAACCCCAGAAAATGTTTAGGGGGGGGCACACGGCATGGACGACGGGGCTGACGGAGGCAAAAGAGGGGCGGATTCTGGAGGCCACCAGGTTACGGATACACCGCCCTGTACGTCCTGTGCGGATGCCTCACACAGAGTGTGTGAGGGTAGGCATTCAGCCAGGACGGGTTGTGGCCGCTCTTCACTCCAGGGCTCCTATCCGTCTCCACAGCCCGGTTCGGCCTGTCCCTGCTCCACGCACCAAGCCTACGGTGTGCGTCGCCAGCCCAGTCTGGCCAGTCCCTGCTCCACGCACCAAGCCTACGGTGTGCGTCCACAGCCCAGCCCGGCCTGTCCCTGCTCCACGCACCAAGCCTACGGTGTGCATCGCCAGCCCGGTCCGGCCTGTCCCTGCTCCACGCACCAAGCCTACGGTGTGCGTCGCCAGCCCAGTCCGGCCTGTCCCTGCTCCACGCACCAAGTCTACGGTGCGCGTCGCCAGCCCGGCCCGGCCTGTTCCTGCCACTCGCACCAAGTCTACGGTGCGCGTCGCCAGCCCGGCCCGGCCTGTTCCTGCCACTCGCACCAAGTATACGGTGCGCGTCGCCGGCCCGGCCCGGCCTGTTCCTTCCACTCGCACCAAGTATACGGTGTGCGTCGCCAGCCCGGCCCGGCCTGTTCCTGCCACTCGCACCAAGTATACGGTGCGCGTCGCCAGCCCGGCCCGGCCTGTTCCTGCCACTCGCACCAAGTCTACGGTGCGCGTCGCCAGCCCGGCCCGGCCTGTTCCTGCCACTCGCACCAAGTCTACGGTGCGCGTCGCCAGCCCGGCCCGGCCTGTTCCTGCCACTCGCACCAAGTATACGGTGCGCGTCGCCAGCCCGGCCCGGCCTGTTCCTGCCACTTGCACCAAGTATACGGTGCGCGTCGCCAGCCCGGCCCGGCCTGTTCCTGCCACTCGCACCAAGTATACGGTGCGCGTCGCCAGCCCGGCCTGTTCCTGCCACTCGCACCAAGTCTACGGTGCGCGTCGCCAGCCCGGCCCGGCCTGTTCCTGCCACTCGCACCAAGCCAGGGGTGCGAGTCGTCAGCCTGGTAAGGCCCGTCCCTCCTCCACGCACCAAGCCAGGGGTGCGAGTCGTCAGCCTGGTAAGGCCCGTCCCTCCTCCACGCACCAAGCCAGGGGTGCGCGTCGTCAGCCAAGTAAGGCCCGTTCCTCCTCCATGCACCAAGCCAGGGGTGCGCGTCGTCAGTCCAGCACAACCCGTGCCTGGGTCACCGGTGCCTGGTAAGGTACCGGTCAACTGCTCCACTATGGAGCTGAAGCTAACCGCTCCTGCTAAGTCCAGTTCGGCTCCAGCCGGCGGGGCCAGACTGGACCAGGGGCGCTATGGGGGGTGTATTGGAGGGTGGTGGTCAAGGCCGGAGCCAGAACCGCCGCCGAGGAGGTATCCCCGCCCAGCCCTCCCCTGTTTTGTTTAGTTGAGGCGCGGTCGCAGTCCGCGCCTTTAGGGGGGGGTACTGTCACACCCTGGCTCTGGGACTCATTATGTTGAGCCAGGGTGTGTTCATTCTATGTGTGTATTTCTATGTTGGTAATTCTGTTGTGTTTAATTCTATGTTTGCCTGAGTGACTCCCAATCAGAGGCAACGAGTGTCAGCTGTTGGCTGGTTGTCTCTGATTGGGAGCCATATTTAAACTGTATGTTTTCCCTTTGTGTTTGTGGGTTTTTGTTCCGTGTTCGGTCATTGATACCGTTGGACGTCACGAGTCGTTTCTTGTTTTGTATGGTGTTTAAACTTTAACTAATTAAAGTATGTTTGTTCATCACGCTGCGCCTTGGTCTGTTCCATATGACGATCGTGACACAAAATTCAGCCAACTTATTGTGGGAAGCCTGTGGAAGGCTACCCGAAACGTTTGACCCAAGTTAAACAATTTAAAGGCAATGCTACCAAATACTAATTGAGTGTATGTAAACTTCTGACCCACTGTGATTGTGATGTAATAAATAAAAGCTGAAATAAATCATTCTCTCTACAATTATTCTGACATTTCACATTCTTAAAATAAATTGGTGATCCTAACTGACCTAAGAAAGGGAATATTTACTAGGATTAAATGTCAGGAATTGTGAAAAACTGAGTATTTGGTTAAGGTGTATGTAAACTTCTGACTTCAACTATATATATATATATATATATATATATATATATATATATATATATATATATATATATATATATACACACACACACACACACACACAGTGGGGAGAACAAGTATTTGATACACTGCCGATTTTGCAGGTTTTCCTACTTACAAAGCATGTAGAGGTCTGTAATTTTTCATCATAGGTACACTTCAACTGTGAGAGACGGAATCTAAAACAAAAATCCAGAAAATCACATTGTATGATTTTTAAGTAATTATAGACTGATCATTTCTTTTTCAATGGGCAAACGTTCAAAATCGGCATTGTATCAAATACTTGTTCTCCCCACTGTATATATACAGTGAGGGAAAAAAGTATTTGATCCCCTGCTGATTTTGTACGTTTGCCCACTGAAAAAGAAATGATCAGTCTATAATTTTAATGGTAGGTTTATTTGAACAGTGAGAGACAGAATAACAACAAAAAAATCCAGAAGAATGCATGTCAAAAATTTTATAAATTGATTTGCATTTTAATGAGGGAAATAAGTGTCAATGCAAATAGTCCGGGTGGCCATTTTATTAATTGTTCAGCAAGCTTAGGACTTGGGGGTAGAAGCTTTTAAAGAGCCTTTTGGACCTAGACTTGGCGCTCCGGTACCGCTTGCCATGCTTTAGCAGAGAGAACAGTCTATGACTAGGGTGGCTGGAGTCTGACAATTCTTTGGGCCGTCCTCTGCACCGTCCAGTATATAGGTCCTGGATGGCAGGAAGCTTGGCCCCAGTGTTGTACTGGGCCGTACGCACTACCTTCTGTAGCGCCTTACAGTCAGTTGCCATACCCGGTCAGGATGCTCTCGATGGTGCAGCTGTAGAAATGTTTGAGGATCTGAGGACCCATGCCGAATCTTTTCAGTCTCCTGAGGGGGAATAGGCTTTGTCGTGCCCTTTTCATGACTTTCTTGGTGTGTTTAGACCATGATAGTTTGTAGGTGATGTGGTCACCAAGGAACTTGAAAATCTCTACCTGCTCCACTACAGTCCCGTCGATGAGAATGGGGGCGTGCTCGGCCCTCCTTTTCCTGTAGTCCACGATCATCTCCTTTGTCTTACTCACGTTGAGGGAGAGGTTGTTGTCCTGGCACCACACTGCCAGGTCTCTGACCTCCTCCCTATAGGCTGTCTCATCGTTGTCGGTGATCAGGCCTACCACTGTTGTGTCGTCAGCAAACTTAATGATGGTGTTGGAGTCGTGCTTGACCACGCAGTCATGGGTGAACAGGGAGTACAGGAGGGGACTAAGCACGCACCCCTGAGGGGCCCCCGTGTTGAGGATCAGCGTGGCAGATGTGTTGTTACCTACCCTTACCACCTGGGGGCGGCCCGTCAGGAAGTCCAGGATCCAGTTGCAGAGGGAGGTGTTTAGTCCCAGGGACCTTAGCTTAGTGATGAGCTTTGTGGGCACTATGGTGTTGAACGCTGAGCTGTAGTCAATGAACAGCATTCTCACATAGGTGTTTCTTTTGTCCAGGTGGGAAAGGGCAGTGTGGAGTGCAATTAAGATTGTGTCATCTGTGGATCTGTTGCGGCGGTATGCGAATCTAGAGTTTCCGGGATGATGGTGTTGATGTGAGCTATGTCCAGCCTTTCAAAGCACTTCATGGCTACCGATGTGAGTGCCACGGGGCGGTAGTCATTTACGCAGGTGACCTTCGCTTTCTTGGACACAGGGACTATGGTGGTCTGCTAGAAACATGTATTACAGACTTGGTCAGGGAGAGGTTGAAAACATCAGTGAAGACACTTAACAGTTGGTCCGCGCATGCTCTGAGTACACGTCCTGGTAATCCATCTGGCCCTGCGGCCTTGTGAATGTTGACCTGTTTACATGTCTTGCTCGGCTACGGAGAGCGTGATCACACAGTCGTCCGGAACAGCTGGTGCTCTCATGCATGCTTCACTGCTGCTTGCCTCGAAGTGAGCATAAAAAGGCATTTAGCCGGTCTGGTAGGCTCGCGTCACTGGGCAGCTCACAGCTGGGTGTCCCTTTGTAGTCCGTAATAGTTTGCGAGCCCTGCCACATCAGACTAGCGTCAGAGCCGGTGTAGTAGGATTCAATCTTAGTCCTGTATTGACGATTTGCCTGTTTGATGGTTCGTCTGATGGCATAGCGGGATTTCTTATAAGCGTCCGGATTATTGTCCAGCTCCTTGAAAGCGGCAGCTCTAGCCTTTAGCTCGGTGCGGATGTTGCCTGTAATCCATGGCTTCTGATTGGGATATGTACGTACGGTCACTGTGGGGAAGACGTCATCGATGCACTTATTGATGAAGCCGGTGACTGAAATGGTATACTCCTCAATGCCATTGGATGAATCCCAGAACATATTCCAGTCTTTGCTAGCAAAACAGTCATAGCATCCGCGTCATCTGACCATTTCCATATTGAGCGAGTCACTGGTACTTCCTGCTCAGTTTTTGCTTGTAAGCCGGAATCAGGAGGATAGAATTATGTTCAGATTTTCCAAATGGAGGGCGAGGGAGAGCGTTGTACGCGTCTCTGTGTGTGGAGTAAAGGTGGTCTAGATTTCTTTCCCTCTGGTTGCACATGTGACATGCTGGTGGAAATGAGGTAAAACGGATTTAAGTTTGCCTGCATTAAAGTCCCCGGCAACTAGGAGCGCCGCTTCTGCATGAGCATTTTCTTGTTTGCTTATGGCCTTATACAGCTTGTTGAGTGCTGTCTTAGTGCCAGCGTCGGTTTGTGGTGGTAAATAGACGGCTATGAAAAATATAGATGAGAACTCTCTTGGTAGATAGTGTGGTCTACAGCTTGTCATGAGGTACTCTACCTCAGGTGAGCAATACCTTGAGACTTCCTTAATATTAGACATCGCGCACCAGCTGTTATTGACAAATAGACACACACCCCCACCTCTTGTCTTATCAGACGTAGCTGTTCTGCCCTGCCAATGTACGGAAAATGCAGCCAACTGTATGAGGATGGGTAATCTATGAGAGATTCACTTCAAATTATAGTTTACTCTTCTGCAATCATCACAATGGCACCTGGGTAATCAGCAAAGTACACAGTACATTCCAAATGGCACCATATTCTGTGCACTACTTTTGACCAGAGCCCTATGGTTAGACCAGAGCCATATGGTTAGACCAGAGCCCTGTTGTTAGACTAGAGTCCCGTGGTTAGACCAGAGCCTTATGGTTAGACCAGAGCCTTATGGTTAGACCAGAGCCCTGTTGTTAGACTAGAGCCTTATGGTTAGACCAGAGCCTTATGGTTAGACCAGAGCCCTGTTGTTAGACTAGAGCCCCGTGGTTAGACCAGAGAACTATCGTTAGACCAGAGCCCTATGGTTAGACCAGAGCCATATGGTTAGACCAGAGCCTTATGGTTAGACCAGAGCCTTTGGTTAGACCAGAGCCTTATGGTTAGACCAGAGCCTTTGGTTAGACCAGAGCCCAGTGGTTAGACCAGAGCCCTATGGTTAGACCAGAGCCTTATGGTTAGACCAGAGCCCTATGGTTAGACCAGATCCCTATTGGCACTACATAAGGAATCGGGTGCCATTTGAGACACAATTATAATGTCATCAAGCACATGTCATCAAGCACATCAAATAAATGTTAAATGGAGATGGAAGGAAGGTGTTTGTGAAGAAATATGAGGAGGCTACTGACTGATATACAGTGGGGAAAAAAAGTATTTAGTCAGCCACCAATTGTGCAAGTTCTCCCACTTAAAAAGATGAGAGAGGCCTGTAATTTTCATCATAGGTACACGTCAACTATGACAGACAAAATGAATTTTTTTTCCAGAAAATCACATTGTAGGATTTTTTATGAATTTATTTGCAAATTATGGTGGAAAATAAGTATTTGGTCAATAACAAAAGTTTCTCAATACTTTGTTATATACCCTTTGTTGGCAATGACACAGGTCAAACGTGTTCTGTAAGTCTTCACAAGGTTTTCACACACTGTTGCTGGTATTTTGGCCCATTCCTCCATGCAGATATCCTCTAGAGCAGTGATGTTTTGGGGCTGTCGCTGGGCAACACGGACTTTCAACTCCCTCCAAAGATTTTCTATGGGGTTGAGATCTGGAGACTGGCTAGGCCACTCCAGGACCTTGAAATGCTTCTTACGAAGCCACTCCTTCATTGCCCGGGCGGTGTGTTTGGGATCATTGTCATGCTGAAAGACCCAGCCACGTTTCATCTTCAATGCCCTTGCTGATGGAAGGAGGTTTTCACTCAAAATCTCACGATACATGGCCCCATTCATTCTTTCCTTTACATGGATCAGTCGTCCTGGTCCCTTTGCAGAAAAACAGCCCCAAAGCATGATGTTTCCATCCCCATGTTTCACAGTAGGTATGGTGTTCTTTGGATGCAACTCAGCATTCTTTGTCCTCCAAACACGACGAGTTGAGTTTTTACCAAAAAGTTCTATTTTGGTTTCATCTGACCATATGACATTCTCCCAATCCTCTTCTGGATCATCCGAATGCACTCTAGCAAACTTCAGACGGGCCTGGACATGTACTGGCTTAAGCAGGGGGACACGTCTTGCACTGCAGGATTTGAGTCCCTGGCGGCGTAGTGTGTTACTGATGGTAGGCTTTGTTACTTTGGTCCCAGCTCTCTGCAGGTCATTCACTAGGTCCCCCCGTGTGGTTCTGGGATTTTTGCTCACCATTCTTGTGATCATTTTGACCCCACGGGGTGAGATCTTGCGTGGAGCCCCAGATCGAGGGAGATTATCAGTGGTCTTATATGTCTTCCATTTCCTAATAATTGCTCCCACAGTTGATTTCTTCAAACCAAGCTGCTTACCTATTGCAGATTCAGTCTTCCCAGCCTGGTGCAGGTCTACAATTTTGTTTCTGGTGTCCTTTGACAGCTCTTTGGTCTTGGCCATAGTGGAGTTTGGAGTGTGACTGTTTGAGGTTGTGGACAGGTGTCTTTTATACTGATAACAAGTTCAAACAGGTGCCATTAATACAGGTAACGAGTGGAGGACAGAGGAGCCTCTTAAAGAAGAAGTTACAGGTCTGTGAGAGCCAGAAATCTTGCTTGTTTGTAGGTGACCAAATACTTATTTTCCACCATAATTTGCAAATAAATTCATTAAATATCCTACAATGTGATTTTCGGGATTTTCTTTTCTCAATTTGTCTGTCATAGTTGACTTGTACCTATGATGAAAATTACAGGCCTCTCTCATCTTTTTAAGTGGGAAAACTTGCACAATTGGTGGCTGACTAAATACTTTTTTTCCCCACTGTAAATGTAATTAAATGGTTATTGAGGGCTCCGCTGCACCCTCACTACCGAGTGGGCCTCCTGCAGTCGTCTGCAGTCGTCTCAACTTCTAGGATCTCACTTTTAAGTCTCCCCCTTTTTGCTGTCAGAAAGTCTGGGGGCAACATGTTGGACCACTTTACTGTAGATCAGTATTTCAGAAGATTTCACCTTTAGAGACTCCTGGCCAGCCTCACTATGGGCCCTGGTCAAAGTAGTGCACTATATAGGGAATAGGGTGCCATTCTCTGGTCTAAAGTAGTGCACTATATAGGGAATAGGGTGCCATTCTCTGGTCTAAAGTAGTGCACTATATAGGGAATAGGGTGCCATTTGGGACACACAGCCATCAGGCCATTGATGACACCAACATACTCAGACATCAGCCAGGTGATAGGAGCAATGGCTGAGTTGTGGTTGCAGGTTCACTTGCCACATCTAAAGCCTCTTCTTTTGCGGTGTTGCTATAGGCCACCAAGTGCGAACAGTCAGTATTTAATATGTGTGTAATGCTTGATAGTGTATGTGATGTAAACAGAGAGGTCTACTTTCTTGGGGACCTGCATATTGACTGATTTTCATCAAGCTGTCCGCTCAAGAGGAAGCTTCTTACTGTAACCAGTGCCTGTAATCTGGTTCAGGTTATTAATCAACCTACCAGGGTGTTTACAATCACTACAGGTACAAGATCATCCACATACAGTGGGGGGGAAAAGTATTTAGTCAGCCACCAATTGTGCAAGTTCTCCCACTTAAAAAGATGAGAGAGGCCTGTAATTTTCATCATAGGTACACGTCAACTATGACAGACAAAATTAGAAAAAAAAATCAAGAGAATCACATTGTAGGATTTGTAATGAATTTATTTTGCAAATTATGGTGGAAAATAAGTATTTGGTCAATAACAAAAGTTTCTCAATACTTTGTTATATACCCCTTGTTGGCAATGACACAGGTCAAACGTTTTCTGTAAGTCTTCACAAGGTTTTCACACACTGTTGCTGGTATTTTGGCCCATTCCTCCATGCAGATCTCCTCTAGAGCAGTGATGTTTTGGGGCTGTCGCTGGGCAACACAGACTTTCAACTCCCTCCAAAGATTTTCTATGGGGTTGAGATCTGGAGACTGGCTAGGCCACTCCAGGACCTTGAAATGCTTCTTACGAAGCCACTCCTTCGTTGCCCGGGCAGTGTGTTTGGGATCATTGTCATGCTGAAAGACCCAGCCACGTTTCATCTTCAATGCCCTTGCTAATGGAAGGAGGTTTTCACTCAAAATCTCACGATACATGGCCCCATTCATTCTTTCCTTTACACGGATCAGTCGTCCTGGTCCCTTTGCAGAAAAACAGCCCCAAAGCATGATGTTTCCACCCCCATGCTTCACAGTAGGTATGGTGTTCTTTGGATGCAACTCAGCATTCTTTGTCCTCCAAACACGACGAGTTGAGATTTTACCAAAAAGTTCTATTTTGGTTTCATCTGACCATATGACATTCTCCCAATCCTCTTCTGGATCATCCAAATGCACTCTAGCAAACTTCAGACGGGCCTGGACATGTACTGGCTTAAGCAGGGGAACACGTCTGGCACTGCAGGATTTGAGTCCCTGGCGGCGTAGTGTGTTACTGATGGTAGGCTTTGTTACTTTGGTCCCAGCTCTCTGCAGGTCATTCACTGGGTCCCCCCGTGTGGTTCTGGGATTTTTGCTCACCGTTCTTGTGATAATTTTGACCCCACGGGGTGAGATCTTGCGTGGAGCCCCAGATCGAGGGAGATTATCAGTGGTCTTGTATGTCTTCCATTTCCTAATAATTGCTCCCACAGTTGATTTCTTCAAACCAAGCTGCTTACCTATTGCAGATTCAGTCTTCCCAGCCTGGTGCAGGTCTACAATTTTGTTTCTGGTGTCCTTTGACAGCTCTTTGGTCTTGGCCATAGTGGAGTTTGGAGTGTGACTGTTTGAGGTTGTGGACAGGTGTCTTTTATACTGATAACAAGTTCAAACAGGTGCCATTAATACAGGTAACGAGTGGAGGACAGAGGAGCCTCTTAAAGAAGAAGTTACAGATCTGTGAGAGCCAGAAATCTTGCTTGTTTGTAGGTGACCAAATACTTATTTTCCACCATAATTTGCAAATAAATTCATTAAAAATCCTACAATGCGATTTTCTGGAGAAAAAAAATCTCAATTTGTCTGTCATAGTTGACGTGTACCTATGATGAAAATTACAGGCCTCTCTCATCTTTTTAAGTGGGAGAACTTGCACAATTGGTGGCTGACTAAATACTTTTTTCCCCCACTATATTATGTGTGAGTGAGCAAATGATGGAGTGAGTGTTTGTTTGTTTGTGTGTTGGAGTGACAGTGTGTGTGTGTGTGTGAGTGTGTAGGGGCCTGTGAGTGTGCATAGAGACAGCGCAAAAAAAATATAATAAAAGGTCAATAAAGATACAAGGTTAACTCAGATTGTCAGTGTAGCTATTTTGTTAGCTATTTATCACTTGTATTCCTTGGGGATAGAAGCTGTTCAAGAGCCTGTTGGTGCCAGACTTGATGCACCGGGTACCGCCTGCCGTGCGGAAGAAGAGAGAATAGTCTATGGCTTGGGTGGTTGGAGTCTTAAATAATGTTTTGGCCCTTCCTACCACACCGCCTGATATAGAGGTCCTGGATGGCAGGGTGTACTGGTCTGTCCTCACCATGCGATGGAGGGCGGTGCTATTGCCATACCAGGCAGTGATGCAGCCAGTCAAAAATGCTCTCAATGGTACAGCTGTAGAACTTTTTGAGGATTTGAAGGCCCATGCCTTAATTTTTTAACCTCCTGAGAGGGGGTGACAGCGCCTTCTTCACGACTGTGTGCGTGTGTTTGGACCATATTTATGTAAAAATATGTTCTGCACCACAGAATGGAGTTTGAGTGAGAGACTAATCGTCATTACTGCCGTTACGGACGTTAAACAAAAAGTTACACACAACCGAAAAAAAATGCCTTGTCTGGAAACAATCGAAGTATTGTTTTTGACCAAGTACGCCATATCCACCTCTACTGCACATCCAATAAAATCACTCATTACTGCCAAGCACAGGTCGGCTTTTCCAGCAGCAGGAAAGGTCATTGGTTTTACCACCTACAACAGTGTATGAACTTCATATCAATCTGTTTCGCCGTGCTACACGGAATGTAATAATATTTAATGTAAGTAGCGGACAATGTGGGAAACGTTTTTACGGCGATTGTACAGTACCAGTCAAAAGTTTGGACACACCTACTCATTTAGGAGTTTTTCTTTATTTTTACTATTTTCTACATTGTAGAATAATAGTGAAGACATCAAAACTATGAAATAACACATATGGAATCATGTAGTAACCAAAAAAGTGTTAAACAAATCAAAATATATTTTATATATGAGATTCTTCAAATAGCCACCCTTCGCCTTGATGACAGCTTTGCACAATCTTGGCATTCTCTCAACCAGCTTCACCTGGAATGCTTTTCCAACAGTGTTGAAGGAGTTCCCACATATGCTGAGCACTTGTTGGCTGCATTTCCTTCACTCTGTGGTCCGACTCATCCCAAACCATCTCATTTGGGTTGAGGTCGGGTGATTGTGGAGGCCAGGTCATCTGATGCAGCACTCCATCACTCTCCTTCTTGATAAAATAGCCCTTACTCAGCCTGGAGGTGTGTTGGTCCTGTTGAAAAACAATTGATAGTCCCACTAAGCGCAAACCAGATGGGATGGCGTATAGCTTCAGAATGCTGTGGAAGCCATGCTGGTTAAGTAGCTCGGTGCGGATGTTGCCTGTAATCCATGGCTTCTGATTGGGATATGTACGTACGGTCACTGTGGGGAAGACGTCATCGATGCACTTATTGATGAAGCCGGTGACTGAAATGGTATACTCCTCAATGCCATTGGATGAATCCCAGAACATATTCCAGTCTTTGCTAGCAAAACAGTCATAGCATCCGCGTCATCTGACCATTTCCATATTGAGCGAGTCACTGGTACTTCCTGCTCAGTTTTTGCTTGTAAGCCGGAATCAGGAGGATAGAATTATGTTCAGATTTTCCAAATGGAGGGCGAGGGAGAGCGTTGTACGCGTCTCTGTGTGTGGAGTAAAGGTGGTCTAGATTTTTTTCCCTCTGGTTGCACATGTGACATGCTGGTGGAAATGAGGTAAAACGGATTTAAGTTTGCCTGCATTAAAGTCCCCGGCCACTAGGAGCGCCGCTTCTGCATGAGCATTTTCTTGTTTGCTTATGGCCTTATACAGCTTGTTGAGTGCTGTCTTAGTGCCAGCGTCGGTTTGTGGTGGTAAATAGACGGCTATGAAAAATATAGATGAGAACTCTCTTGGTAGATAGTGTGGTCTACAGCTTGTCATGAGGTACTCTACCTCAGGTGAGCAATACCTTGAGACTTCCTTAATATTAGACATCGCGCACCAGCTGTTATTGACAAATAGACACACACCCCCACCTCTTGTCTTATCAGACGTAGCTGTTCTGCCCTGCCAATGTACGGAAAATGCAGCCAACTGTATGAGGATGGGTAATCTATGAGAGATTCACTTCAAATTATAGTTTACTCTTCTGCAATCATCACAATGGCACCTGGGTAATCAGCAAAGTACACAGTACATTCCAAATGGCACCATATTCTGTGCACTACTTTTGACCAGAGCCCTATGGTTAGACCAGAGCCATATGGTTAGACCAGAGCCCTGTTGTTAGACTAGAGTCCCGTGGTTAGACCAGAGCCTTATGGTTAGACCAGAGCCTTATGGTTAGACCAGAGCCCTGTTGTTAGACTAGAGCCTTATGGTTAGACCAGAGCCTTATGGTTAGACCAGAGCCCTGTTGTTAGACTAGAGCCCCGTGGTTAGACCAGAGACCTATCGTTAGACCAGAGCCCTATGGTTAGACCAGAGCCATATGGTTAGACCAGAGCCTTATGGTTAGACCAGAGCCTTTGGTTAGACCAGAGCCTTATGGTTAGACCAGAGCCTTTGGTTAGACCAGAGCCCAGTGGTTAGACCAGAGCCCTATGGTTAGACCAGAGCCTTATGGTTAGACCAGAGCCCTATGGTTAGACCAGATCCCTATTGGCACTACATAAGGAATCGGGTGCCATTTGAGACACAATTATAATGTCATCAAGCACATGTCATCAAGCACATCAAATAAATGTTAAATGGAGATGGAAGGAAGGTGTTTGTGAAGAAATATGAGGAGGCTACTGACTGATATACAGTGGGGAAAAAAAGTATTTAGTCAGCCACCAATTGTGCAAGTTCTCCCACTTAAAAAGATGAGAGAGGCCTGTAATTTTCATCATAGGTACACGTCAACTATGACAGACAAAATGAATTTTTTTTCCAGAAAATCACATTGTAGGATTTTTTATGAATTTATTTGCAAATTATGGTGGAAAATAAGTATTTGGTCAATAACAAAAGTTTCTCAATACTTTGTTATATACCCTTTGTTGGCAATGACACAGGTCAAACGTGTTCTGTAAGTCTTCACAAGGTTTTCACACACTGTTGCTGGTATTTTGGCCCATTCCTCCATGCAGATATCCTCTAGAGCAGTGATGTTTTGGGGCTGTCGCTGGGCAACACGGACTTTCAACTCCCTCCAAAGATTTTCTATGGGGTTGAGATCTGGAGACTGGCTAGGCCACTCCAGGACCTTGAAATGCTTCTTACGAAGCCACTCCTTCATTGCCCGGGCGGTGTGTTTGGGATCATTGTCATGCTGAAAGACCCAGCCACGTTTCATCTTCAATGCCCTTGCTGATGGAAGGAGGTTTTCACTCAAAATCTCACGATACATGGCCCCATTCATTCTTTCCTTTACATGGATCAGTCGTCCTGGTCCCTTTGCAGAAAAACAGCCCCAAAGCATGATGTTTCCATCCCCATGTTTCACAGTAGGTATGGTGTTCTTTGGATGCAACTCAGCATTCTTTGTCCTCCAAACACGACGAGTTGAGTTTTTACCAAAAAGTTCTATTTTGGTTTCATCTGACCATATGACATTCTCCCAATCCTCTTCTGGATCATCCGAATGCACTCTAGCAAACTTCAGACGGGCCTGGACATGTACTGGCTTAAGCAGGGGGACACGTCTTGCACTGCAGGATTTGAGTCCCTGGCGGCGTAGTGGTCAAAGTAGTGCACTATATAGGGAATAGGGTGCCATTCTCTGGTCTAAAGTAGTGCACTATATAGGGAATAGGGTGCCATTCTCTGGTCTAAAGTAGTGCACTATATAGGGAATAGGGTGCCATTTGGGACACACAGCCATCAGGCCATTGATGACACCAACATACTCAGACATCAGCCAGGTGATAGGAGCAATGGCTGAGTTGTGGTTGCAGGTTCACTTGCCACATCTAAAGCCTCTTCTTTTGCGGTGTTGCTATAGGCCACCAAGTGCGAACAGTCAGTATTTAATATGTGTGTAATGCTTGATAGTGTATGTGATGTAAACAGAGAGGTCTACTTTCTTGGGGACCTGCATATTGACTGATTTTCATCAAGCTGTCCGCTCAAGAGGAAGCTTCTTACTGTAACCAGTGCCTGTAATCTGGTTCAGGTTATTAATCAACCTACCAGGGTGTTTACAATCACTACAGGTACAAGATCATCCACATACAGTGGGGGGGAAAAGTATTTAGTCAGCCACCAATTGTGCAAGTTCTCCCACTTAAAAAGATGAGAGAGGCCTGTAATTTTCATCATAGGTACACGTCAACTATGACAGACAAAATTAGAAAAAAAAATCAAGAGAATCACATTGTAGGATTTGTAATGAATTTATTTTGCAAATTATGGTGGAAAATAAGTATTTGGTCAATAACAAAAGTTTCTCAATACTTTGTTATATACCCCTTGTTGGCAATGACACAGGTCAAACGTTTTCTGTAAGTCTTCACAAGGTTTTCACACACTGTTGCTGGTATTTTGGCCCATTCCTCCATGCAGATCTCCTCTAGAGCAGTGATGTTTTGGGGCTGTCGCTGGGCAACACAGACTTTCAACTCCCTCCAAAGATTTTCTATGGGGTTGAGATCTGGAGACTGGCTAGGCCACTCCAGGACCTTGAAATGCTTCTTACGAAGCCACTCCTTCGTTGCCCGGGCAGTGTGTTTGGGATCATTGTCATGCTGAAAGACCCAGCCACGTTTCATCTTCAATGCCCTTGCTGATGGAAGGAGGTTTTCACTCAAAATCTCACGATACATGGCCCCATTCATTCTTTCCTTTACACGGATCAGTCGTCCTGGTCCCTTTGCAGAAAAACAGCCCCAAAGCATGATGTTTCCACCCCCATGCTTCACAGTAGGTATGGTGTTCTTTGGATGCAACTCAGCATTCTTTGTCCTCCAAACACGACGAGTTGAGATTTTACCAAAAAGTTCTATTTTGGTTTCATCTGACCATATGACATTCTCCCAATCCTCTTCTGGATCATCCAAATGCACTCTAGCAAACTTCAGACGGGCCTGGACATGTACTGGCTTAAGCAGGGGAACACGTCTGGCACTGCAGGATTTGAGTCCCTGGCGGCGTAGTGTGTTACTGATGGTAGGCTTTGTTACTTTGGTCCCAGCTCTCTGCAGGTCATTCACTAGGTCCCCCCGTGTGGTTCTGGGATTTTTGCTCACCGTTCTTGTGATCATTTTGACCCCACGGGGTGAGATCTTGCGTGGAGCCCCAGATCGAGGGAGATTATCAGTGGTCTTGTATGTCTTCCATTTCCTAATAATTGCTCCCACAGTTGATTTCTTCAAACCAAGCTGCTTACCTATTGCAGATTCAGTCTTCCCAGCCTGGTGCAGGTCTACAATTTTGTTTCTGGTGTCCTTTGACAGCTCTTTGGTCTTGGCCATAGTGGAGTTTGGAGTGTGACTGTTTGAGGTTGTGGACAGGTGTCTTTTATACTGATAACAAGTTCAAACAGGTGCCATTAATACAGGTAACGAGTGGAGGACAGAGGAGCCTCTTAAAGAAGAAGTTACAGATCTGTGAGAGCCAGAAATCTTGCTTGTTTGTAGGTGACCAAATACTTATTTTCCACCATAATTTGCAAATAAATTCATTAAAAATCCTACAATGCGATTTTCTGGAGAAAAAAAATCTCAATTTGTCTGTCATAGTTGACGTGTACCTATGATGAAAATTACAGGCCTCTCTCATCTTTTTAAGTGGGAGAACTTGCACAATTGGTGGCTGACTAAATACTTTTTTCCCCCACTATATTATGTGTGAGTGAGCAAATGATGGAGTGAGTGTTTGTTTGTTTGTGTGTTGGAGTGACAGTGTGTGTGTGTGTGTGAGTGTGTAGGGGCCTGTGAGTGTGCATAGAGACAGCGCAAAAAAATATAATAAAAGGTCAATAAAGATACAAGGTTAACTCAGATTGTCAGTGTAGCTATTTTGTTAGCTATTTATCACTTGTATTCCTTGGGGATAGAAGCTGTTCAAGAGCCTGTTGGTGCCAGACTTGATGCACCGGGTACCGCCTGCCGTGCGGAAGAAGAGAGAATAGTCTATGGCTTGGGTGGTTGGAGTCTTAAATAATGTTTTGGCCCTTCCTACCACACCGCCTGATATAGAGGTCCTGGATGGCAGGGTGTACTGGTCTGTCCTCACCATGCGATGGAGGGCGGTGCTATTGCCATACCAGGCAGTGATGCAGCCAGTCAAAAATGCTCTCAATGGTACAGCTGTAGAACTTTTTGAGGATTTGAAGGCCCATGCCTTAATTTTTTAACCTCCTGAGAGGGGGTGACAGCGCCTTCTTCACGACTGTGTGCGTGTGTTTGGACCATATTTATGTAAAAATATGTTCTGCACCACAGAATGGAGTTTGAGTGAGAGACTAATCGTCATTACTGCCGTTACGGACGTTAAACAAAAAGTTACACACAACCGAAAAAAAATGCCTTGTCTGGAAACAATCGAAGTATTGTTTTTGACCAAGTACGCCATATCCACCTCTACTGCACATCCAATAAAATCACTCATTACTGCCAAGCACAGGTCGGCTTTTCCAGCAGCAGGAAAGGTCATTGGTTTTACCACCTACAACAGTGTATGAACTTCATATCAATCTGTTTCGCCGTGCTACACGGAATGTAATAATATTTAATGTAAGTAGCGGACAATGTGGGAAACGTTTTTACGGCGATTGTACAGTACCAGTCAAAAGTTTGGACACACCTACTCATTTAGGAGTTTTTCTTTATTTTTACTATTTTCTACATTGTAGAATAATAGTGAAGACATCAAAACTATGAAATAACACATATGGAATCATGTAGTAACCAAAAAAGTGTTAAACAAATCAAAATATATTTTATATATGAGATTCTTCAAATAGCCACCCTTCGCCTTGATGACAGCTTTGCACAATCTTGGCATTCTCTCAACCAGCTTCACCTGGAATGCTTTTCCAACAGTGTTGAAGGAGTTCCCACATATGCTGAGCACTTGTTGGCTGCATTTCCTTCACTCTGTGGTCCGACTCATCCCAAACCATCTCATTTGGGTTGAGGTCGGGTGATTGTGGAGGCCAGGTCATCTGATGCAGCACTCCATCACTCTCCTTCTTGATAAAATAGCCCTTACTCAGCCTGGAGGTGTGTTGGTCCTGTTGAAAAACAATTGATAGTCCCACTAAGCGCAAACCAGATGGGATGGCGTATAGCTTCAGAATGCTGTGGAAGCCATGCTGGTTAAGTGTGCCTTGAATTCTAAATAAATAACCGACAGCGTCACCAGCAAAGCACCCCCACCCCATCACACCTCCTCCTCCATGCTTCACGGTGGGAACTACATATGCGGAGATCATCTGTTCACCTACTCTGTGTCTCACAAAGACACAGCGGTTGGAACCAAAAATCTCAAATTTGGACTCATTAGACCAAAGCACAGATTTCTACCGGTCTAATGTCCATTGCTCTTGTTTCTTGGCCCAAGCCTCTTCTTCTTATTGGTGTCCTTTAGTAGTGATTTCTTTGCAGCAATTCGAAGGCCTGATTCACGCAGTCTCCTCTGAACAGTTGATGTTGAGATGTGTCTGTTACTTGAACTCTGTGAAGCATTTATTTGGGCTGCAATTTCTGAGGCTGGTAACTCTAATGAACGTATCCTCTGCAGCAGAGGTAACTCTGGGTCTTCCTTTCCTGTTGCATTCCTCATGAGAGCCAGTTTCATCATAGCTCTTGATGGGTTTTGCCCTACATTTGAAGAAACGTTCAAAGTTCTTGAAATGTTCCGTATTGACTGACCTTCATGTCTTAAAGTAATGATGGACTGTCGTTTCTCTTTGCTTATTTGAGCATTTTCTTGCCATAATATGGACTTGGTCTTTTACCAAATAGGGCTATCTTCTGTATACCCCCCCTACCTTGTCACAACACAACTGATTGGCTCAAACACATTTAGAAGGAAAGATATTCCACAAATTAACTTTTAACAAGGCATACCTGTCATCAAGGCAAAGGGCGGCTACTTTGAAGAATCTCAAATATAAAATATATTTTGATTTGTTGAACACTTTTTTGGTTACTACATGATTCCATATGTGTTATTTCATAGTTTTGAAGTCTTCACTATTATTCTACAATGTAGAAAATAGTTAAAATAAAGAAAAACCCTTGATTGAGTAGGCGTGTCAAAACTTTTGACTGGTAGTGTAGATTAAAAGGGTTTCAAGGCCGTTAGTCATTTAAAACCTGTGTGTTCAAACTTTTGACTGGTACTGTTTATTTCTAGATTTTTTTCTAATTTTAGGAACATCATCAGATCTTTGACACAAAGAGAGGCTAAGGGAGGATTGATAGATTTCCAATCCAATATTATCCTTCTGCGGGCTAACAGGGAGGCAAAGGCAATGGCATCCAGCTGTCTATTGGTCAGAGAAGGATTAACTGGGTGGATCACACAATTCAAGTCGCCTCCAAAAATGTAATAGTGTTAGTTGAGATTGGGCAGCAAATAAATAACTTTGTTAATAAACTCATCCTCATCCCAATTGGGAACAAACACATTTACAAGCAAAACAGAGGTGTGAAAGAGAGAACCAGATACCATAACAAAAACGCCCCTGTGGATCCGATATTATATCAACAATAAGTAAATTGTACTTTTGTATGAATAAGTATTGCTGTTCCCCTTGCCTTAGCATTGAATTGTGAATGGAATATTTGTCCACCCAAGCTTTACAGAGTCCACCATTATCTGCTGTACACAGATGTGTTTCTTGTAAGAATGCTATATCGTTTTTTATTTTATTCTTAAGATGAGCAAATACTCTAGCCTGTTTAACTGGGCTGTTCATTGCCTTGACGTTCCAGCTTGACAACCTGATAGCTTACCCCCGAACTCCCACCCCAATATCTGAATTGTCAGTCATTAAAAATTGAGATTACTAGATTATAACTGGAATAGAGATGAAAACCCACCAAACATATCCTGTGACAAAAGATAAAGCCTCTGTACTGAAAAGTTAGACAAAATACTGTTGAAGTAGAATGTGTAACAATCAAATGGTTAATGAAGGCAAACAAAGTCCCCCCACCCCCCTGACATTAAACCCTCAAAATAACACAACAAAATAAACACAGTAGAAAATAACACAGTCATATGCTCACCTCTGAGACGGACAGCAGGCTTCCCCAAATAGGGTCAAACTCCCGGTTAACCATCTGCCACTTAACTTACCCTACACAAGAAGGCTCCCAATTATTAACATAATTATCTACAAAGCCAGTTTTAAATTGTTTAAACTCGAATATTAACAGTGTCACTCAATAGTTGATCAGTTACATCCTCCATTGGCTTTAACAAACGCAAATAGCCAAATATAATGCTTCTGTTAGTCTAGACTTCAGAAGTAAACAGCGCCGGAGAAGATGGCTGCCGGAGAAGATGGCTGCCGTTTTACAGCCCTCTAACCAATTGTACTATTATGTGTGTTTTTCCGCGTTATTTGTAATTTATTTTGTACATAATGTTTCTGCCATTGTCTCTTATAACCAAAAAGAGCTTCTGGATATCAGGACAGCGATTACTCACCTCGTATTGGACGAAGATTTTTTCTTCAACGAGGAGGCCGCGAAGGATATCCTACAGACACCCGACAAGGCCCAAATCCCTGTCATTCGCATGAGGAAGAGACGGAGATATCGTGGACGTAGGTCGGGGTGCCTTGTAAGGATCCGACGGCGAGCGAGTAAACTGCCGCTCCCATTAATCCTATTAGCCAATCTTCAATCATTGGAGAACAAATTGGATGACCTAAGATTACGGTTATCCTACCAACGGGACATTAAAAACTGTAATATCTTATGTTTCACCGAGTCGTGGCTGAATGACGACATGGATTTCAAACAGCTAGCGGGCTATACGCTACATCGGCAGGATAGAACAGCTGACTCCGTTAAGACAAGGGGTGGCGGTCTGTGTATATTTGTAAACAACAGCTGGTGCACAAAATCAAATACTAAGGAAGTCTCAAGGTTTTGCTCGCCTGAGGTAGAGTATCTTATGATAAGCTGTAGACCACACTATTTACCAAGAGAGTTTTCATCTATATTTTTCATAGCTGTCTATTTACCACCACAAACCAATGCTGTCATTAAGATTGCACTGAATGAGCTGTATAAGGCCATAAATCAACAGGAAAACGCTCATCCAGATGCAGCGCTCCTAGTGGCCGGGGACTTTAATGCAGGGAAACTTAAATCCGTTCTACCTAATTTCTACCAGCATGTTAAATGTGCAACCAGAGGAAAAAAAACTCTAGACCACCTTCACTCCACACACAGAGACGCATACAAAGCTCTCCCTCGCCCTCCATTTGGCAAATCTGACCATAACTCTATCCTCCTGATTCCTGCTTATAAGCAAAAACTAAAGCAGGAAGCACCAGTGACTCGGTTAATAAAAAAGTGGTCAGATGACGCAGATGCTAAGCTACAGGACTGTTTTGCTAGCACAGACTGGAACATGTTCCGGGATTCTTCAGATAGCATTGAGGAGTACACCACATCAGTCACTGGCTTCATCAATAAGTGCATCGATGATGTCGTCCCCACAGTGACCGTACGTACATACCCCAACCAGAAGCCATGGATTACAGGAAACATCCGCATTGAGCTAAAGGGTAGAGCTGCCGCTTTCAAGGAGCGGGACTATAACCCGGACGCTTATAAGAAATCCCACTATGCCCTCTGACGAACCATCAAACAGGCAAAGAGTTAATACAGGTCTAAGATTGAATCGTCCTACACTGGCTATGATGCTCGTCGGATATGGCAGGGCTTGAAAACTATTACAGACTACAAAGGGAAGCACAGCCGTGAGCTGCCCAGTGACACAAGCCTACCAGATGAGCTAAACCACTTCTATGCTCGCTTCGAGGCAAGCAACACTGAAGCATGCATGAGAGCACCAGCTGTTCCGGATGACTATGTGATCACGCTCTCCGTAGCCGATGTGAGTAAGACTTTTAAGCAGGTCAACATTCACAAGGCCGCAGGGCCAGACGGATTACCAGGACGTGTACTCCGAGCATGTGCTGACCAACTGGCAAGTGTCTTCACTGACATTTTCAACATGTCCCTGACTGAGTCTGTAATAACAACATGTTTCAAGCAGACCACCATAGTCCCCGTGCCCAAGGACTCTAAGATAACCTGCCTAAATGACTACCGACCCGTAGCACTGATGTCTGTAGCCATGAAGTGCTTTGAAAGGCTGGTCATGGCTCACATCAACAGCATTATCCCAGAAACCCTAGACCCACTCCAATTTGCATACCGCCCCAACAGATCCACAGATGATGCAATCTCTATTGCACTCCACACTGCCCTTTCCCACCTGGACAAGAGGAACACCTACGTGAGAATGCTATTCATTGACTACAGCTCAGCATTCAACACCATAGTTTCCTCAAAGCTCATCACTAAGCTAAGGATCCTGGGACTAAACACCTCCCTCTGCAACTGGATCCTGGACTTCCTGACGGGCCGCCCCCAGGTGGTAAGGGTAGGTAACAACACATATGCCACACTGATCCTCAACACTGGGGCCCCTCAGGGGTGCGTGCTCAGTCCCCTCCTGTACTCCCTGTTCACCCACGACTGCATGGCCAGGCACGACTCCAACACCATCATTAAGTTTGCCGACGACACAACAGTGGTAGGCCTGATCACCGACAACGATGAGACAGCCTATAGGGAGGAGGTCAGAGACCTGGCCGTGTGGTGCCAGGACAACAACCTCTCCCTCAACGTGACCAAGACAAAGGAGATGATTGTGGACTACAGGAAAAAAAAGAGGACTGAGCACGCCCCCATTCTCATCGACTGGGCTGTAGTGGAACAGGTTGAGAGCTTCAAGTTCCTTGGTGTCCACATCACCAACGAACTATCATGGTCCAAACACACCAAGACAGTCGTGAAGAGGGCACGACAAAGCCTATTCCCCCTCAGGAGACTGAAAAGATTTGGCATGGGTCCTCAGATCCTCAAAAAATTATACAGCTGCACCATCGAGAGCATCCTGACTGGTTGCATCACCGCCTGGTATGGCAACTGCTTGGCCTCCGACCGCAAGGCACTACAGACGATAGTGCGTACGGCCCAGTACAGAGGCGAAAGCTAAATATATCCAAACACCCACTCACTCAAACAAACAAAGGCATTACAGTCACATGAAATCAAATGCACACAAGAAAGTAACCCGAGTCAAACCCTAAGATTGTAGCATTAGTAAATAGTCTTTAGAGAGGTAACGTTAAATGACTAGCTAATGCCAACTTAGCAGTTTAAACAAAAGCATAAACTCACGTTGTATATTTAACATGTGTTACTAGTTCCAGCTAAGCTAGTCAGCCAGCCAATATCACTTACATGGATACAGGTCTTCGTTCAGTTGATTCTAGATGTTGCTAGCTAGGTAGTTGTCCATAGGTCAAGCTATATCTCAGCTAGCTAGCCGCTACAAATGGTGGTGGAGTAGTGCTTAGCTGAATCCACCTCCACATTCAAATAGCCCAGTCAGTCCTTGAGCACTCGGGCTTTTATTGTGCGTAGCTAGCCACGCTCGCAAGTTAGCCCAATGTTCCTGTTTTCTGAAATCTTCTCAGCCAAGGATAGACGTAATAAAGATATCCCTGGGTGCTCCTGGAGTTAAGCATTCATCTTGTTGCAATGTAAAAAATACATACAGTGAGGGAAAAAAGTATTTGATCCCCTGCTGATTTTGTACGTTTGCCCCACTGACAAAGACATGATCAGTCTATAATTTTAATGGTAGGTTTATTTGAACAGTGAGAGACAGAATAACAACAACAACAAAAAAATCCAGAAAAACGCATGTCAAAAATGTTATAAATTGATTTGCATTTTTCTGGGAAATATAGTTGGTGAAGTGTGTCAGCTCCCGGTAGCCATCCAATGTGATTGTCAATCAATCAATCAATTTTATTTTATATAGCCCTTCGTACATTAGCTAATATCTCGAAGTGCTGTACAGAAACCCAGCCTAAAAAATTGTGATGTATTAGCTAACGTTGCCACTAATCTCAGTCAAATAAAACTAAATAAAATAAAGATGTAATTGGGTGCTCCCGGGAATGAGAAAAAAACAACAACATTGCTTTCATGTGAAAAGTAATATCCAAGTGGATGTCAAGAAAATCAGTCCGTTGCCAGCTAGCAAATGTAGCCAGACACATTTTCCTCCCGCCATGGCTAGCCAGCTGGGGCCACTTCCTTTTCTCTATGCGCCGGACACAGAATGCTTTAGCCTCGGCCAGTGTGTCAACAATTATGGTCTCTCCCTCATAAACACGAAGCTGAAACTTTATCCCCTTCTTATAGAGACAGGTTTTGAAGTCCTTGAATTCAGCTCTTTTCTTTCCACGAGATTGGCACTCAGGTCTGGGTGGAATAATATATTTTGGCCTTAGAATTTTGGTTGATGCTCCCTCGCCCAGCACATTGCACATTCCTTGTCTTAGTAATGATGAAAGCGGGCTATGATTGCCCTAGGCCGCTCCCCTGAGTTGGGTTTGGGGGGCGAGGGATCTGTGCGCTCGGTCGATCTACGGCGGCTTATCAAAGACACCGTTACCCATCACTTCCACCAGCGTGTCAGAGGCAAATTTCACAGGGTTGACTCCAGTCTCAATTTCCTCCATGACGCCAACGATCCGGATGTTTTCCCTTCTGGGATAATTCTCCAACGAATCTGCTTTGGAAAGTAGAGCTGTGTTGGCCGTTTTCATATGAGCGACAGCTGCCTCTAGCTCGGCAATCCGCTCGGTGTTGTCAGTGGAGAAACCTTCTAGTGTAGTGAGGCCTCGCCCAAACGTGTTGACTGTTTCTCGAAAGGCGTCAGTGGAAGTTTTGGTGCGAGAAGGCCATATCCTCTTTTAGGCTACTTCTTTGTTTAGCTAGCTCAGCTACAAGGTCATAGACAAGGCCTCCGACTCTGCAGCACAGATGGCCGCGGCAGCCATTTTATGTGTTCGAGTAGTTGGTTCGGCCTTTCGACGACGTGTTAGTCGTAGCAGTTCTCTTCGGGTTGGTCTTGCTCATGGTACCATGAAAAGTGATTCAAATAATATAACCAACTGATACATCCACATAAGAACTAACAGTGGCGTGTAAAAAAACATTAAAATTAAAGTTTAAATTGGGGACCTCTCTCAAACACATCTTCTTACATCGCCCGACCTTAAGTCTATTCAATTCCATTACTAATATAGCAGTAGAGGTAAATTTGGCACATGCACTCTTAGTCAAAAACAATACTTAGATTGGTCCTCTGTAGCTCAATTGGTAGAGCATGGCGCTTGCAACGCCAGGGTAGTGGGTTCGATCCCCGGGACCACCCATACGTAAAAATGTATGCACACATGACTGTACGTCGCTTTGGATAAAAGCGTCTGCTAAATGGCATATTATTATTATTTCCAGAATAGCAATTATTTCAGTTGCATGCAACTTTTTATGTAGACCTTTTTTTAGGAAGCACATACCGTCCGTAACAGCGGTAATGACGATAGTCTCTCACTGAAACTCCATTCTTTGGTAAGTACGAACATTTTGGCATTATTAAAGCTTGAAAAGCTTGTGAATGGCAAGTTGAACGGCTGCTTCCTGGGCTTAAAGGAGAACCGCCATATTCAACGTCTCCTGTAAGCCCGGATTCTGGTTCACGGAGAGATCATCTGTTGCTACAGTAACAGCTCATGGGGATTTGAATAAAACCCAATAAACAACCAAGCCTCATTCTGGTGGCCATGTTTACAGTGCCTCGCTTGGCAAACACCCTCTCATCCAGAGACTGAGCAACAGAACAGTAGTCTATGGGGAGAAGAAACACAATACACTTCAAAAGTACATTAAGTTGTGGGGGTAACAATATTGCTTACATCTCTGCAGGAGGGTCATTAAAAATGAATCACTGATGTTGGAAGTGTGTGTGTGTGTGTGTGTGTGTGTGCGCGCGTGTGTATGTGCGTGTGTATGTGTTGTTGTGTGTGGTTGTGTGTGTGTGTGTTTGCATGTGTGTAAGTGTGTCTGTGTGTCGTGTTGTACTGTAGAACAGTGTACTGTACCGCCTCTCATTCTGTTGGGAATTGCTCTTCCCATTACAAAGCTAATGCATGTTTTTTCTCTCCACAGCTTTGTATGGAAGGACTTTTTCTCTCCACAGCTTTGAATGGAAGGACTTTCTCTCTCCACAGCTTTGAATGGAAGGACTTTCTCTCTCCACAGCTTTGTATGGAAGGACATTCTCTCTCCACAGCTTTGTATGGAAGGACTTTCTCTCTCCACAGCTTTGTATGGAAGGACTTTCTCTCTCCACAGCTTTGAATGGAAGGACTTTCTCTCTCCACAGCTTTGAATGGAAGGACTTTCTCTCTCCACACCTTTGTATGGAAGGACATTCTCTCTCCACAGCTTTGTATGGAAGGACGTTCTCTCTCCACAGCTTTGAATGGAAGGACATTCTTTCTCCACAGCTTTGTATGGAAGGACATTCTCTCTCCACAGCTTTGAATGGAAGGACTTTCTCTCTCCACAGCTTTGTATGGAAGGACATTCTCTCTCCACAGCTTTGTATGGAAGGACGTTCTCTCTCCACAGCTTTGTATGGAAGGACTTTCTCTCTCCACAGCTTTGAATGGAAGGACTTTCTCTCTCCACAGACTCTTTGCTGGTTTGTTTTTTGTGTGGGCAAACACAAATCTGATTCCCTTTCAAATAAAAATGATTATGTCTGCATCTTAAATGGTTTCCCTATTCCCTATATAGTGCACTACTTTTGACCAAAGGCTCTGCTCAAAAGGAGTGCACTATATAGGGAATAGGGTGCTAGTCGAGACACAGACCAAGTGAAATGTCCCAGCGTCCAGACTAGCCTTGCTGAGAGAGAGGGGACAGTAATGAAACATATTTTCTATTCTGTATTATTTTTTAAAGCTATAACCCATTTTATTAGGGTGGGGTTTTATGCTTTTGTCGGAGCCAACTAAGGCGTCCATCGGAAGCACCCTATTCCCTTTATAGTGCACTACTTTTGACCAGGGTCCATAGGGAACAAATAGGGCTCTGGTCAAAAGTAGTGCACTATATAGGGAATAGGGTGCCATTTGGGACGCAAGCTGAGTTTATCAACAAGAGAGGGTGGAGATCTGGCTGTCATTAAAGGACACTGAATCATTAGTATTATGCAGACATTCTATTCATTACAATCCCCTAAATCACTGAGAATAATTACACAGATAATAATGCACATTGCAATCTGCAAAATGAAAACTAAGGGCTTATCTTTGAAAGCAGGAAGCGTTTTAATGAAATTATGAATTAGTAGAAAATCAAAACCCGAGATTACGGTTTATAAGAATGCTAAATCCCCGTCGGGGTCGGGGTGTATCCTCGGCGTGTTCTGGGGATATTTGTTATTGTGACCTGAAAGTGCGTCCCAAATGGTACCCTGTTTCGTATACAGAGCACTACTTTAGCAGTGCACTATATAGGGTTTAGGATGCCATTTGGGACAAACGCCTTGTCTCAGACGGCTGGGTCCAGGAGGAAGCTATCAGATTATCTCCCAGTCCTTGACATGTTGATTAAAACCTCTAAATTAACCTCAGTAATTATGTTTTCTCAACGACGAGATGAGACACCTGCTCACTGTGGGGCCTGATTTCATACCTACTGGATCTCTCTCTCTCTCTCTCTCTCTCTCTCTGTCTCTCTCTCTCTCTCTCTCTCTCTCTCTCTCTCTCTCTCTCTCTCTCTCTCTGAAGAGAGTTTCTAAGGATCTCAGGGACTCTGAGATTGAAGGTCAATCTTGGCTAGCCACCAGCATAGCATGAATGAATATATTATATGCATACTACATTACTGAATTTCACCAGGCAGCCCAAGTGAACCCTGCAGACCTCTCAATCATAGCAATATTCTCATGTCAAATGAATACAAAAGGACATCAGCTGCATCCCAAATGTGACCGACCGGCTCGATTCGGCCTTATGTAACAACATTTGAAATTGTGTTTTTTGCATTGGATAAAAGTAGAGACTCAGAGCTAGAAAATGGTATATCATACACTACAGATTAGGAACAATGGGAAAGTAATTCTGCTTTTGAAAGTTGATAAACTTGTAACCTCACTTTTGAGAAAATGGCCCTTGAACATTTTAGTACCTACTGGAGAGCTCTTCTTTGTCTACACCTATTATACACCTATTCGTTCACACCCTTTTAATCCTTAGCCCCACCCATCTCTTTAAGGATTCACATGAGGCCATGTGCTAAACAGAGTGAGGTAGTTAACTTAACAACCAAAGATTTTAAGACTAAAGGCGGGTTTATACTACGGGTGTGTTCGTAAATGTTATCTAGAGTGCCAGAGTGTGCTCTAGGCGCTCGTAAACTCAGAGCGTTGTCAGATTGGCCGTTCGTAAACTCAGAGCGTTGTCAGATTGGCCGTTCGTAAACTCAGAGCGTTGTCAGATTGGCCGTTCGTAAACTCAGAGCGTTGTCAGATTGGCCGTTCGTAAACTCAGAGCGTTGTCAGATTGGCCGTTCGTAAACTCAGAGCGTTGTCAGATTGACCGTTCGTAAACTCAGAGCATTGTCAGATTGGCCGTTTGTAAACTCAGAGCGTTGTCAGATTGGCCGTTCGTAAACTCAGAGCGTTGTCAGATTGGCCGTTCGTAAACTCAGAGCGTTGTCAGATTGACCGTTCGTAAACTCAGAGTGTTGTCAGATTGTCCGTTCGTAAACTCTGAGCGTTGTCAGATTGACCGTTCGTAAACTCAGAGCGTTGTCAGATTGGCCGTTCGTAAACTCTGAGCATTGTCAGATTGACCGTTCGTAAACTCTGAGCGTTGTCAGATTGGCCGTTCGTAAACTCAGAGCGTTGTCAGATTGGCCGTTCGTAAACTCAGAGCGTTGTCAGATTGGCCGTTCGTAAACTCAGAGCGTTGTCAGATTGGCCGTTCGTAAACTCAGAGCATTGTCAGATTGACCGTTCGTAAACTCAGAGCGTTGTCAGATTGACCGTTCGTAAACTCAGAGCGTTGTCAGATTGGCCGTTCGTAAACTCAGAGCGTTGTCAGATTGACCGTTCGTAAACTCAGAGCGTTGTCAGATTGGCCGTTCGTAAACTCAGAGCGTTGTCAGATTGGCCGTTCGTAAACTCAGAGCGTTGTCAGATTGGCCGTTCGTAAACTCAGAGCGTTGTCAGATTGGCCGTTCGTAAACTCAGAGCGTTGTCAGATTGGCCGTTCGTAAACTCAGAGCGTTGTCAGATTGACCGTTCGTAAACTCAGAGCGTTGTCAGATTGGCCGTTCGTAAACTCAGAGCGTTGTCAGATTGTCCGTTCGTAAACTCAGAGCGTTGTCAGATTGGCCGTTCGTAAACTCAGAGCGTTGTCAGATTGGCCGTTCGTAAACTCAGAGCGTTGTCAGATTGACCGTTCGTAAACTCAGAGCGTTGTCAGATTGGCCGTTCGTAAACTCAGAGCGTTGTCAGATTGGCCGTTCGTAAACTCAGAGCGTTGTCAGATTGGCCGTTCGTAAACTCAGCGCATTGTCAGATTGACCGTTCGTAAACTCAGAGTGTTGTCAGATTGGCCGTTCGTAAACTCAGAGCGTTGTCAGATTGACCGTTCGTAAACTCAGCGCATTGTCAGATTGGCCGTTCGTAAACTCAGAGTGTTTTGCTCTCGGAGCGTTCAGAGCGCACAATGATAATTGATCATGGTGCAAAAATGGCTGCAATTAATTGATTATTGAATGTTATGGACACAACTTTGTAGAACCAAAACATACACAGCCTCTGCTCATCAAACTTGAGAACTAAAAAGCCAATTGATGTTTGATCCGAAAATGTGGTCGGAGGCTTCAGATGGAGGGTGTGACGCAATTGCGGAGCCTCCAGAGGCATGCAGAGGCCAAATTGAGCTCGATACTGCATCACCATTTGTATTTATTTATTTAACCTTTATTTAACAAGTCAGTTAAGAACAAATTCTTATTATGCACCTCCCAATGTGGAGGGCTCTGGATCGCTGTCAAGGGGTGCTGAAGGTGGGTGTGGTGCATGAATCAAGCGCAGGACGCAGAAGCTCAGTCCAAAAGACTTTAGTGCAATAATCACGTAGAAAATAAGCACAATAAGCCCGAAGGCGAAATCACGGCGCACACAGGCGTCAAACAAACGGCGCACTAAACATGTGCGAAAACCCTCTCCAAAACACTGGAGGGAAGTACGTAGCTCCAACACGAAAACAGAAGAGCAATCACACACAAAGACAAACACAACCAACAAGAACTAAATAACACAACTAACGACTAACAAGACACAGGTGTACAACATAAAGACAAAACCAAACGAACATGAAACATCGATCGGTGGCAGCTAGTACTCCGGGGACGACGACCGCCGAAGCCTGCCCGAACCAGGAGGAGGAGCAGCCTCGGCCGAAACCGTGACAATCGCTCAGCATTGCCATGATTGGTTGATGGTAGGTGGGGGCGTTGTCACTTTGACAACTTTCTTCATAACAGCTCTGCACTGCTCCATTAAGCGCAAAAAGTATGAATGCCCTGACTTCTGCAGAGGCCATATCACCATAAATGCTGCACGGCCAATGCAGATAATGGATTGACCATGTAGCGCAGGGGTGTCAAACGTCCGGCCCGCGGGCCGGATCAGGCCCGCAAACGGGTTTAATCCGACCCGCGAGATGATAAAAAAAAAAAAAAAAGATGATGATCAACCACCAATTTGACAGAGCTTGAAGAATTTTGTAAAGTATAGATGGGGAAAATGTTGAACGCTCCAGGTGTGGAAAGATCTTAGAGACTTACCCAGAAAGACTCACAGCTGTAACAAAACAAAATGTGGAATAAGTCAAGGTTGGACTACTTTCTAAAGGCACTGTAAGCACTGAAGTAGCTTTTTGTCCTGATGGTGACGCCATAGGAATGCCACCATGGCTGCTTGCATATTTATACATTTTTTTGGTCATTATAATATATACCAACGATTTAGTCATTTAGCAGACGCTCTTATCCAAAAGCAACTATGGTTAAGTGCCTTGCTCAAGGGCACGTCGGCAGATTTGTCAACTCAGCTCGGGGATACGAACCAGCAACCTTGAGATACCGGAACACATTGAGAAAAAAAATCTCAATCATACGAACGTAGCAGCCAAGTAGCCTACTATCTATAGTGGTGAAACGGACCACACTCTCCAAGGTGCTGATTAATTCAAAGCGTTTTAGATGTCACTGCAGTATGCCCACACGCCTGTATTTGGGGAGTATCTCCCGTTCTTCTCTGCAGATCCTCTCAAGCTCTGTCAGGTTGGATGGGGAGCGTCACTGCACAGCTATTTTCAGGTCTCTCCAGAGATGTTAGATCGGGTTCAAGTCCGGGCTCTGGCTGGGCCACTCAAGGACATTCAGAGACTTGTCCCGAAGCCGCTCCTGCGTTGTCTTGGCTGTGTGCTTAGGGTCGTTGTCCTGTTGGAAGGTGAACCTTTGCCCCAGTTAGAAGTCCTGAGCGCTCTGGAGCAGGTTTTCATCAAGGATCTCTCTGTACTTTGCTCCGTTCATCTTTCCCTCGATCCTGACTAGTCTCCCAGTCCCTACTGCTGAAAACATCCCCACAGCATGATGCTGCCACCACCATGCTTCACCGTAGGGATGGTGCCAGGTTTCCTCTAGACATGAAGCTTGGCATTCAGGCCAAAGAGTTAAATCTAGGATGTAATGTAGCAAAATGTGAAAAAAGTGAAGTGAATACTTTCACTGTTTGATAATATGTATAGGCCTCCTGCCTATGTGATAATATGAAGCACATATTCAGATTACAAACTTGTTCTGTGAAGGTAAAGGGGAAAAAAGTCCTACCTTAGTTTTCAAAACCTCCCACAATGACTCTCCCCATGTCAAGTCCATTTATCTCCTGAGAGTCAACTTCTTGCTCAAAGCCAGGAGCGGGCACGTGGCTGTGACGTCTCCAAGCCAGGAGCGGGCCTGTGGCTGTGACGTCTCCAAGCCAGGAGCGGGCCTGTGGCTGTGACGTCTCCAAGCCAGGAGCGGGCCTGTGGCTGTGACGTCTCCAAGCCAGGAGCGGGCCTGTGGCTGTGACGTCTCCAAGCCAGGAGCGAGCCTGTGGCTGTGACGTCTTCAAGCCAGGAGCGGGCCTGTGGCTGTGACGTCTCCAAGCCAGGAGCGGGCCTGTGGCTGTGACGTCTCCAAGCCAAGAGCGGGCCTGTGGCTGTGACGTCTCCAAGCCAGGAGCGGGCCTGTGGCTGTGATGTTTAGCCTCCTTCTGGTCTGAAGACTCTGGCTGTAGTGGCTATTTTATTTTCTATATATTTTTTGTTAACCTGGGTGTCCTCTTTAGCCTTGTCTACAAGGCTTGCTACCACCAAATGCGCCTTGGTTCAGGCATGTTCAAAAACCATTTTTTCTGAGGGCTCTTTGTTTTTTTTTGTGGTGTTTTTTTAACGTCTGATGCATAAGGTGTTAATTTGCTGTACATTCCGCCGACTCTTTTGCTAGTTTAATCCCTCCATTCGTTTCTAGACCCAAACTCCCTACATTTTTGCATGTTGTACAGCCCAACTTGGAATTCTGCATGACAAGCCAGGGGTTATACGTTTGCTTGTTCTTGAACTGCAAATTGCACCTGATCGGAGCACTTCGTCGGTGGATGCACTGCCCCCCTCCCCCAGCGGCTCCCCCTCTCCCTCTCCCGCTGAGTCTGATTCGCTAGTAGGCCTACTTGCTAGTGGAGGTGCCGCTGGTGATGCTGAACTAGCGGGATTAGCATCGCCATCAGTTTGCCCTTCACTCCTCTCCTCCGGCACTGACAGTTCTCTGGCTCGTTCTGGGTTCGCTTTTCACCATCTTTCTCTGGATTTTTGGACTTGAAAAATGTCAAATTCGATTGCCTTTTCCTTATCAGTTTTTTTATTTGGCTTCCCCACGATTCAAATTCAGTAGGGAGACGACTAGACTAGGCTACCTGACGTGATTACGTAGGGACCTCTTCACTAGCTGACCAGCGCTACCAAGACCTGTGTCAAGATCAGTTACTTTACCTGCCTAGTACAAGTCCAAAAAGAAGGCTTGTTATAAACAGTTATTTGAGAATAGATAACATTGACTTCTAGAAGTTTTATAGTAGATATAGTTGATTTATTGTAGGTGACTTACAACCTTTTTTGTTGCATATAGTTCTATACATACTACTATACTCACTGTGGCAAGGTTATAAAAGATGTCTCTATCAGTTAATATCTACAGTAGAGCTAGTTAGGAACTGTCTGGACAGTAGAGCTAGTTAGAAACTGTCTGGACAGTAGAACTAGTTAGGAATTCTTTGTACAGTAGAACTAGTTAGGAATTCTTTGTACAGTAGAACTAGTTAGGAATTCTTTGTACAGTAGAGCTAGTTAGGAACTGTCTGGACAGTTGAGCTCTTCAGACACAGACTACTTCTGTTTCCAAGATGGCGAAGTAGTGCAGTTCTGTTTTTGTCGTGTGTCTGTAAATAGCCTGTAAATACCCTGTTTTTTTGTATTTTTCGTACATATTTCCCTATCAGACTTTTCATCCTTCTACAAAATATACTTTCCTGCAACCCGCCTCACTCAATGTGGAACGGATTCTATTATTGACTTACCTTTTATCTAGAATCTCCAGTTGAAACTAGCTAGCCAGCTAACTAGCTACTTGCTATTAGCCACAGTTAGCGGTATTTCACCCAGAACATTGGATTTTTTTTCTGCGGGATTAATTTAATCACTGGATATTAATCACCGGATATTCGGCCAGTCTGCACAGCGCGTTATCGACCCAGAACATATCAGTTTTTCTGCCGGAATCACTGAATCACTGGACCTTTAACTCCGGATTCATCGCTACCAGCTAGCTGCAACTAAATGGACGCTGTGGTCTGGCTAATCATCCTGAGCTAGGCCCATCTCCCGGCTATCTACCTCTCTGTCAACCGGACGGGACCACCTAGTGTTGACACGGAGCCCCGCCGATCCTACACGACTGGTCTGCCGACGAAATCGTCTGATGTGGTTACGACGACGTCGACCACGAAGATTCCATCTGCTAGCACCGGCCCGCTAGCACACGCTTGCCGTGGCCTCTTACTTGCTAATGCTTTAGCAGCCTCCGAACTATCCTATTGCTGTTCACCGGACCTTATGATAACTCAGCTATACAGCTGATGTCTGCTGGACTGTTCCTTTTTACGGTACTACATCCTGTTTATGTTTAGCCTCAGCCCAAACATGGTTAGCTTATTGTTGTTTCGGTTATTTCTAATTGTACTATTTCTCTGTAGATTCCCCAGCCCAGCTAAACCTGCCTTAGATAGCTCCTTTGTCCCACCCCCCATACACGCAGAGACTGACTCAATTGGTGCCTCTAGTGATACTATCTCTTTCATTGTTACCCAACGCTTAGGTTTACCCCCACTTTACTCATATCCTTCCATATCCTTGTCTGTACATAATGCCCTGAATCTTTTCTACAACACCCGGAAATCTGCCCCCTTTATTCTATGTACCCAACGCACTAGAAGACCAGTTCTTAAAGCCTTTAGCCGTATCCTTATTCTAATCCTCCTCTGTTCCTCTGGTGATGTAGAGGCTAACCCAGGCCCTGCAGCCCTCAGTATCACTCCTACTCCCCAGGCGCTATCATTTGCTGACTTCTGTAATCGCAAAAGTCTTGGTTTCTTGCACATAAATATCAGAAGTCTACTTCCTAAGTTTGAGTTATTCACTGCGTTAGCACACTCCGCCAACCCTGATGTTCTAGCAGTGTCTGAATCCTGGCTCAGGAAGGCCACCAAAAATTCTGAAATTTCCATCCCCAACTATAACATTTTCCGTCTAGATAGAACTGCCAAAGGGGGTGGAGTTGCAATCTACTGTAGAGATAGCCTGCAGAGCTCTATCATACTATCCAGGTCTGTGCCCAAACAGTTTGAGCTTCTACTTCTAAAAATCCACCTTTCCAGAAATAAGTCTCTCACTGTTGCTGCTTGCTACAGACCCCCCTCAGCCCCCAGATGTGCCCTGGACACCATATGTGAATTGATTGCCCCCCATTTATCCTCAGAGTTCGTACTGCTTGGTGACCTAAATTGGGATATGCTTAATACCCCGGCCATCCTACAATCCAAACTAGATGCCCTCAACCTCATGCAAATTATCAACGAACCTACCAGGTACAACCCTAAATCCGTAAACATGGGTACCCTCATAGATATCATCTTGACTAACATACCCTCTAAATACACCTCAGCTGTCTTCAACCAGGATCTCAGCGATCACTGCCTTATTGCCTGCGTCCGTAACGGGTCCGCGGTCAAACGACCACCCCTCATCACTGTCAAACGCTCCCTAAAACACTTTAGCGAGCAGGCCTTCCTAATTGACCTGGCCCAGGTATCCTGGATGGATATAGATCTCATTCCGTCAGTAGAGGATGCCTGGTTGTTCCTTAAAAGTAATTTCCTCTCAATCTTAAATAAACATGCCCCATTCAAAAAATACAGAACTAAGAACCGATATAGCCCCTGGTTCTCCTCAGACTTGACTGCCCTTGACCAGCACAAAAACATCCTGTGGCGTACTGCATTAGCATCAAATAGCCCCAGCGATATGCAACTTTTCAGGGAAGTTAGGAACCAATATACACAAGCAGTCAGGAAAGCAAAGGCAAACTTTTTCAAACAGAAATTTGCATCCTGTAGCACTAACTAAAAGTTTTGGGACAATGTAAAGTCCATGGAGAATAAGAGCACTTCCTCCCAGTTGCCCACTGCACTGAGGCTAGGAAACACTATCACCACCGATAAATCTACAATAATCGAGAATTTCAACAAGCATTTTGCTACAGCTGGCCATGCTTTCCATCTGGCTACCACTACCCCGGCCACCAACTCTGCACCCTCCGCTGAAACTTGCCCATGCCCCCCCCGCTTCTCCTTCACACAAATTCAGACAGCTGACGTTTTGAAAGAGCTGCAAAATCTGGACCCCTACAAATCAGCTGGGCTAGACAATCTGGACCCTTTCTTTCTAAAACTAGCCGCCGAAATTGTCGCAACCCCTATTACTAGTCTGTTCAACCTCTCTTTCATAACGTCTGAGATCCCAAGAGATTGGAAAGCTGCCGCGGTCATCCCCCTCTTCAAAGGGGGTGACACTCTAGATCCAAAACTGCTACAGACCTATATCCATCCTGCCCTGCCTTTCGAAAGTATTTGAAAGCCAAGTTAACAAACAGATCACCGACCATTTCGAATCCCACCGTACCTTCTCCGCTATGCAATCCGGTTTCCGAGCTGGTCATGGGTGCACTTCAGCCACGCTCAAGGTCCTAAACGATATTATAACCGCGATTGATAATAGACAGTACTTTGCAGCCGTCTTCATCGACCTGGCCAAGGCTTTCGACTCTGTCAACCACCGCATTCTTATTGGCAGACTAAATAGCCTTGGTTTCTCAAATGACTGCCTCGCCTGGTTCACCAACTACTTCTCAGATAGAGTTCAGTGTGTCAAATCGGAGGGCCTGTTGTCTGGACCTATGGCAGTCTCTATGGGGGTGCCACAGGGTTCTATTCTTGGGCCGACACTTTTCTCCGTGTATATCAATGATGTCGCTCTTGCTGCTGGTGACTCTCAGATCCACCTCTACGCAGACGACACCATTTTGTATACATCTGGCCCTTCATTGGACACTGTGTTAACAAACCTCCAAACGAGCTTCAATGCCATACAACACTCCTTCAGTAGCCTCCAACTGCTCTTAAACACTAGTAAAACGAAATGCATGCTTTTCAATCGAACGCTGCTGGCACCCGCCCACCCGACTAGAATCACCACTCTCGACGGGTCTGACCTAGAGTATGTGGACAACTACAAATACCTAGGTGTCTGGTTAGACTGTAAACTCTCCTTCCAGACTCACATAAAGAATCTCCAATCCAAAGTTAAATCTAGAATCGGCTTCCTATTTCGCAACAAAGCCTCCTTCACTCATGCTGCCAAACATGCCCTCGTTAAACTGACTATCCTACCGATCCTTGACTTCGGCGATGTCATTTACAAAATAGCCTCCAACACTCTACTCAGCAAATTGGATGTAGTCTATCGCAGTGCCATCCGTTTTGTCTCCAAAGCCCCATACACTACCCACCACTGTGACCTGTACGCTCTTGTTGGCTGGTCCTCACTACATGTTCGTCGTCAAACCCACTGGCTCCAGGCCATCTATAAATCACTGCTAGGCAAATCCCCGCCTTATCTTAGCTCATTGGTCACCATAGCAGCACCCACCCGTAGTCTGCGCTCCAGCAGGTATATCTCACTGGTCATTCTCAAAGCCAACACCTCCTTTGGCCGCCATTCCTTCCAGTTCTCTGCTGCCAATGACTGGAACGAATTGCAAAATCTCTGAAGCTGGAGACTCTTATCTCCCTCACTAACTTTAAGCATTAGTTGTCAGAGCACCTTACCGATCACTGCACCTGTACACAGCCCATCTGAAATTAGCCCACCCAACTACCTCATCCCTATATTGTTATTTATTTTGCTCTTTTGTACCCCAGTATCTCTATTTGCACATAATCTCTTGCACATCTAGCATTCCAGTGTTAATACTATTGTAATTATTTTGCACTATAGCCTATTTATTGCCTTACCTCCATAACTTGCTACATTTGCACACACTGTATACATATATTTTCTGTTGTATTTTTGACTTTATGTTTTTATCGCACTGCTTTGCTTTATCTTGGCCAGGTCGCAGTTGTAAATGAGAACTTGTTCTCAACTGGCTTACCTGGTTAAATAAAGGTGAAATAAATAAAAAATAAAAAATAAAAAACTTCAAGAACTCTACTTTCAGTTATTAAGAAAAACATATTTTGTTACAATGTCAGAAGCACAGTCTGTACTCTGTACTCCAACATATCAACGAAGGGTATTTGTAGCCCTAGTTAGGATCCTGTCTACTTCAGTGTCTGTTGTCTGTTTCAGTGTCTGTTGTCTGTTTCAGTGTCTTTTGTCTGTTTCAGTGTCTGTTGTCTGTTTCAGTGTCTGTTGTCTGTTTCAGTGTCTGTTGTGTGTTTCAGTGTCTGTTGTCTGTTTCAGTGTCTGTTGTCTGTTTCAGTGTCTGTTGTGTGTTTCAGTGTCTGTTGTCTGTTTCAGTGTCTGTTGTGTGTTTCAGTGTCTGTTGTCTGTTTCAGTGTCTGTTGTGTGTTTCAGTGTCTGTTGTCTGTTTCAGTGTCTGTTGTCTGTTTCAGTGTCTGTTGTGTGTTTCAGTGTCTGTTGTCTGTTTCAGTGTCTGTTGTGTGTTTCAGTGTCTGTTGTCTGTTTCAGTGTCTGTTGTGTGTTTCAGTGTCTGTTGTCTGTTTCAGTGTCTGTTGTGTGTTTCAGTAAATGGAACTTGTTATCATCTGATGCTACAAAGGTGACTGAACCCTGTTGCGAGGTTCTTGGGAAAGTAATAATCCCTGGAGAGAAAAAAACACACATACAGAGTTACGCACGCACGCGCGCACACTCACACACACACACACACACACACACACACACACACACACACACACACACACACACACACACACACACACACACACACACACACACACACACACACACACACACACACACACACACACACACACACACACACACACACACACACACACCCTGGAGAGACGGAACAGTTGGACCTCATATCCCGTTAATGTGTTGAAAGGTTTTTCTTAATTAATAGTCCATTTATGATCAAAGAAGAGCCGGACAGGCAGACAGGCAGAGACACTGCAGTCTGGCCCCTGGGAGCATCCTCCTCTACATGTTACTGTTTTTGCATAATATTCATTAAAACGAAATGCAGCCTTTTCTCTGGCATCATGAAACCAATTGGAGAGACAGAGTAACCTTTCGGCCTGACCGGGGGCTCCAGAGCTCAACGCGATTACGGTTCCATCCAGCCTCTGCTTCCGAGCCGCTGACTAGCCGCCCGCTGACTCTCACAGAGCGGCCAGTAAAAAAATAACATCACGGAAATTTGCCACATGTCATCCACATGTCATCTACATGTAATCCACATGTCATCTACATGTCATCTACATGTCATCTACATGTCATCTACATGTTATCCACATGTTATCCACATGTCATCTACATGTTATCCACATGTCATCTACATGTCATCTACATGTCATCTACATGTCATCTACACGTCATCTACATGTTATCCACATGTTATCCACATGTCATCTACATGTTATCCACATGTCATCTACATGTTATCCACATGTCATCTAAATGTTATCCACATGTCATCTACATGTTATCCACATCATCTACATGTTATCCACATGTCATCTACATGTTATCCACATCATCTACATGTTATCCACATGTCATCTAAATGTTATCCACATGTCATCTACATGTTATCCATATCATCTACATGTCATCTACATGTCATCTACATGTCATCTACATGTAATCCACATGTCATCTACATGTCATCTACATGTAATCCACATGTCATCTACATGTCATCTACATGTAATCCACATGTCATCTACATGTAATCCACATGTCATCTACATGTCATCTACATATCATCTACATGTCATCTACATGTAATCCACATGTCATCTGCATGTCATCTACATATCATCTACATGTCATCTACATGTCATCTACATGTCATCTACATGTAATCCACATGTCATCTACATGTCATCTACATGTAATCCACATGTCATCTACATGTCATCTACATGTTATCCACATGTCATCTACATGTAATCCACATGTCATCTACATGTCATCTACATGTTATCCACATGTCATCTACATGTAATCCACATGTCATCTACATGTAATCCACATGTCATCTACATGTCATCTACATGTTATCCACATGTCATCTACATGTAATCCACATGTCATCTACATGTAATCCACATGTCATCTACATGTCATCTACATATCATCTACATGTCATCTACATGTAATCCACATGTCATCTACATGTAATCCACATGTCATCTACATGTCATCTACATATCATCTACATGTCATCTACATGTAATCCACATGTCATCTGCATGTCATCTACATATCATCTACATGTCATCTACATATCATCTACATGTCATCTACATGTAATCCACATGTCATCTACATGTCATCTACATGTAATCCACATGTCATCTACATGTCATCTACATGTTATCCACATGTCATCTACACGTCATCTACATGTAATCCACATATCATCCACATGCAAGTGGCGCTTTGGGGATCTGAAACATTTATTGATGCTGATGGCGTATTAAATCACACTTTGTTCCCAAACACAGCCGTAACGGTTTAAAGTGACACTTTTGCAAAACCCGGTATTGGGATAAATTGGGTCAATACGCTTTACCCAAGCAGTGTGAGGAGTATGGAAGAAACCATACAGAATATCCAATTAAATGAAATGTTATTTGTCACACGTGCCAAATACAACAGGTGTAGATTTTACCGTGAAATACTTACAAGCCCTTAACCAACAATATGCTTATTGATTGGGCCGCAGGAAGTTAGCAGGTAGCCTATCGGAGCAAGCACATTGGGCCAGTAACCGAAAGGTTGCTGGTTCGTATCCCCGAGCTGAGTTGAAAAATCTGCCGACGTGCCCTTGAGCAAGGCACTTAACCATAGTTGCTTTTTGGATAAGAGCATCTGCTAAATGACTAAATCGTTGGTATATATTATAATGACAAATAAAATGTATAAACATGCAAGCAGCCATGGTGGCATTCCTACGGCGTCACCATTAGGACAAAAAGCTACTTCAGTGCTTACAGTGCCTTTAGAAAGTAGTCAGACCTTGACTTAGTCCACATTTTGTTTTGTTCCAGCTGTGAGTCTTTGAGTCCTGGCAGTGATTGCAGCTGTGAGTCTTTCTGGGTAAGTCTCTAAGAGCTTTCCACACCTGGAGCGTTCAACATTTTCCCCATCTATACTTTACAAAAATTCTTCAAGCTCTGTCAAATTGGTGGTTGATCATTGCTAGACGACCACTGTAACCCGGCCACTCAGGAACATTCACCGTCTTCTTGGTGAGCAACCCCAGTGTAGATTTGGCCTTGTGTTTTAGGTTATTGTCATGCTGAAATGTGTCTGGTGGAAAGCGGACTGAACCAGGTTTTCCTCTACAATTTTGTCTGTGCTTAGCTCTATTCCATTTCTTTTTTTTCTTGAACAACTCCCCTAGTCCTTAACGATTACAAGCATACCCATAACCTGATGCAGCCACCACTATGTTTGAAAATATGGAGAGTGGTACTCAGTAATGTGTTGTATTGGATTTGCCCCAAACATAACACTTTGTATTTCAGGACAAAAAGTTAATTGCTTTGCCACATTTTTTGCAGTATTACTTTAGTGCCTTGTTGCAAACAGGATGCACGTCTTGGAATATTTTTATTCTGTACAGGCTTCCTTCTTTTCACTCTGTCATGTAGGTTAGTATTGTGGAGTAACTACAATGTTGTTGATCCATCCTCAGTTTTCTCCTATCACAGCCATTAAACTCTGTAACTGTTTTAAAGTCATCATTGGCCTCATGGTGAAATCCCTGAGTTAGGAAGGATGCCTGGATGCCTTTGTAGTGACTGAGTGTATTGATACACCATCCAAAGTGTAATTAATAACTTCACCATGCTCAAAGGGATATTCAGTGTCTGCTTTGTTTACCCATCTACCAATAGGTGGCCTTCTTCGCGAGGCATTGGAAAACCTCCCTAGTCTTTGTGGTTGAATCTGTGTTTGAAATTCACTTCTCGACTGAGGGATCTTACAGATATTTGTATTTGTAGGGTACAGAGATGAAGTAGTCATTCAAAAATCATGTTAAACACTATTATTGTACACAGAGTGAGTCCATGCAACTTTTTCTGTGACTTGTTAAGCACATTTTTACTCCTGAACTTATTTAGGCTTGCCATAACAAATAGGTTGAATATTTATTGATTCAAGACATTTCAGCTTTGGATTTTTTATTAATTTGTAAACATTTCTAAAAACATAATTCCACTTCGACATTATGGGGTATTGTATATAGGCCAGTGACACAACATCTCAATTTAATATATTTTAAATTCAGGCTGTAACACAACAAAATGTGGAAAAAGTCAAAGAGTGTGAATACTTTCTGAAGGCACTGTATTTGGTGTGATACCTGCTTTTTTCCTTTAGCACACACTGGGAGGGTTTGATACCATGACTCACTATGTGTGTGTGTGTGTGTGTGTGTGTGTGTGTGTGTGTGTGTATGTGTGTGTGTGTGTGTGTGCGCGCAAGTGTGTGTGTCTAATTGCTTTCCTGTTATTTCATTGAATCACTCGGCCTTCCTTCCGTCTAAATAGGGACATGTCCACATGCAGTCTCTATGCTGCTAAACTGAGCTCAGCTGTCGGGGAAAATGATCCCTTTCAAGCTCTCTGTGACTCTAACCGTCAGTCACCAGTCAGATTCACAGTGTCAGAGACAAACTAACCCCTGGGAAAGACTTGCCTCAGGTAAAAGCGCTATTTTGTTGCTCAAGCTCGTTTAATTCAAATGGTAGAAAGGTGACAGCAGTGCAGACAGAGTAACTGCAAGGATTGTACTGAGTGATGACATGCCACCGAGTTAGCATGCTCAAAACTAGTTTATTTAGCTATGGCTTCTTATCAACATGACGTAAACTAGAAGCATGACGCTCTGAAATGGCCTCTAACTGCTTTCATCTGTAAGTTAATGTGACGTTTTTTTTTCTATTTAAAACAGTTAGTTAATCTAATCTGTCTTTAGTATGTGTTTTATAAAAGGCACATAGTTGGAATGATTAGATTACTCTGCTTTTGGCATTATAGGAGTCTCTGGTGTTTGTTCCCTATGTCCTCTTAATGGGGCACATGTATTGTTTCATCCACCCGAGGTACGATTCTCCCAATTATAAGTCTGGGTGTCATTTGGAAAGCACCCCAAAAGTCACTCTTTGAACAGATGTGTAATTGCACCCAAATAGCCTCACTGTGAATGGTAATCCTTTACGGTTGGGTCCCAAATGGCACCATTTACATTTTACATTTTAGTCATTTAGCAGACGCTCTTATCCAAGAGCGACTTACAGTTAGTGCATACATTAAAAAATAAAAATAATAATCATACTGGCACCCTGTTCTCCATTTGTTTCTAGCAGGGCCCACAGGGACTAGCTTTCAATAACAATAAAAGCATCTCAACGGATAAAACAGAATAAAGCAACATGACGACTGATGTTGTAATTATCATGACTAATAATTGATGTTGGTTAAACCAAAGAATATCTTTATCTATTTGACATCATTTAACAAGCTCCCTGAGTGTCCCCTTTATAAACTGCTGGAGATAAAATACATAGAGATCAGTGACAGTGACTGAGTGTGAGTTTTCCTCTGGTGTGTGTGTGTGTGTTTGTGTCTTTTATTTGTGTGTGTGTGTGTGTGTGTGTGTGTGTGTGTGTGTGTGTGTGTGTGTGTGTGTGTGTGTGTGTGCTTGTGTGTGTGATTCAGTGATGTCAGCTCTGTTCTGCCAGCCTCTCTCACTCACATTTGAATCACACACATATACACACACACACAAATGAACAAAGACACAAACACACACACACCAGAGGAAAACTCACACTCAGTCCTGTCACTGAAGAAGACGACCTGTCATGCATGTTTGATCACAGGCAAAAAAATAAAAAAGTCACTTAGAAGTCCCCCAGTCTTGGCACACACACAGACAGGAGTTGATCCCCAGCCATCTTCTACATTTCCCCCGAAACGTTCACTAATGACCAAATGCACCATTGGAAAAACAGGCTGGTCCCTCCTTTTCCCTTAGCTCACACGCACACATACACACACACACATACACATACACATACACCCAACACACACACAGAGCATTTGCTAATGACCAAACACACCTTCAGAAACAGGCTACGGGCAGGAAGGCTCCTCCTTCCCAGTCTGGTCCCTCCCTGGGGGGTTTCCCTGAGCTCTGACACACACACACACACACACACACACACACACACACACACACACACACACACACACACAACCACCACCAGCAGCCAACTACTGTCTCTCTGGACAGGACAGGACTAAGACCGGGTTCAATCAGATCTTACAATGCTGCTTTCCAAATATATAATTCACTTTATTGAGTCACGTAGCGTCCATTTTTTTGTGTCAGTCTCAACGTAATAATATGTCATTATGTAGTGTGTGTCATGAAATTGGGATGGGATTGAGGGAGAGATGAATTCAAGAGGCTGAAATATTGACCATAGAGAGGAGATCAAGAAGATTCCATTTTAATATTTTTGTTCTCCACAATTGTCTTACTTTCTGTCAAGTCTTCAGTAGTAATCAGGTCCTCAGGTTGCTGAACAAGGAAGACAGTCTCTGTGTCCCAAATGGTACCCTATTCCTTATATAGGGGGTTTGTATCATTTGATTTACACAACATGCCTACCACTTTGAAGATGCAAAATATTTTTTATTGTGAAACAAACAAGAAATAAGACAAAAAAACAGAAAACTTGAGCGTGCATAACTCTTCACCCCCCCCCCCCCCCCCCCCCTCCCCCTCCCCAAAGTCAATACTTAATAGAGCCACCTTTTGCAGCAATTACAGCTGCAAGTCTCTTGGGGTATGTCTCTATAAGCTTGGCACATCTAGCCACTGGGATTTTTGCCCATTCTTCAAGACTAAACTGCTCCAGCTCCTTCAAGTTGGATGGGTTCCGCTGGTATACAGCAATCTTTAAGTCATACCACATATTCTCAATTGGATTGAGGTCTGGGCTTTGACTAGGCCATTCCAAGACATTTAAATGTTTCCCCTTAAACCACTTGAGTGTTGCTTTAGCAGTATGCTTAGGGTCATTGTCCTGCTGGAAGGTGAACCTCCGTCCCAGTCTCAAATCTCTGGAAGACTGAAATAGGTTTCCCTCAAGAATTTCCCTGTATTTAGCGCCATCCATAATTCCTTCAATTCTGACCAGTTTCCCAGTCCCTGCCGATGAAAAACATCCCCACAGCATGATGCTGCCACCACCATGCTTCACTATGGGGATGGTGTTCTCGGGGGTGATGAGAGGTGTTACATGCCTGTTGGCGAACACCAAACATGTTTGCTTATTTTTTTCTTTAAGCAATGGCTTTTTTCTGGCCACTCTTCCGTAAAGCCAAGCTCTGTGGAGTGTATGGCTTAGTGTGGTCCGATGGATAGATACTCCAATCTCCGCTGTGGAGCTTTGCAGCTCCTTCAGGGTTATCTTTAGTCTCTTTGTTGAATCTCTGATTAATGCCCTCCTTGCCTGGTCCGTGAGTTTTGGTGGGCGGCCCTCTCTTGGCAGGTTTGTTGTGGTGCCATATTCTTTCAATTTTTTAATAATGGATTTAAATGGTGCTCCGTGGGATGTTCAAAGTTTCAGATATTTTTTTATAACCCAAACCTGATCTGTCCTTCTCCACAACTTTGTCCCTGACCTGTTTGGAGAGGCTCCTTGGTCTTCATGGTGCCGCTTGCTTGGTGGTGCCCCTTGCTTGGTGGTGCCCCTTGCTTGGTGGTGCCGCTTGCTTGGTGGTGCCCCTTGCTTGGTGGTGCCCCTTGCTTGGTGGTGCCGCTTGCTTGGTGGTGCCCCTTGCTTGGTGGTGCCCCTTGCTTGGTGGTGCCCCTTGCTTGGTGGTGCCGCTTGCTTGGTGGTGCCCCTTGCTTGGTGGTGCCCCTTGCTTGGTGGTGCCCCTTGCTTGGTGGTGCCGCTTGCTTGGTGGTGCCCCTTGCTTGTTGGTGCCCCTTGCTTGGTGGTGCCGCTTGCTTGGTGGTGCCCCTTGCTTGGTGGTGCCCCTTGCTTGGTGGTGCCCCTTGCTTGGTGGTGCCCCTTGCTTGGTGGTGTTGCAGACTGGGGCCTTTCAGAACAGGTGTATATATACTGAGATCATGTGACAGATCATGTGACACTTAGATTGCACACATGTGGACTTTATTTAACTAATCTGGTTGCACCAGATCTTGTTGAGGGGCTTCATAGCAAAGGGGGTGAATACATATGCACGCACCACTTTTTCGTTATTTATTATTTAGAATTTTTTGAAACACGTTCTTTTTTTCATTTCACTTCACCAATTTTGGACTATTTTGTGTATGTCCAATACATGAAATCCAAATATAAATCATTTTAAATTACAGGTTGTATTGCAACAAAATAGGAAAAACGCCAAGGGGGATGAGTACTTTTGCAAGGCACTGTATCCCAGTTAGAAGATATATGTTTTTATGTTTTCAGTCTGACCAAGAAAGATTGACCAGGGCCTCTGGTGTGTTGCTCTGTTTGCTCCTGGCTGTACTACTCTGTTTGCTCCTGGCTGTACTACTCTGTTTGCTCCTGGCTGTAATGCTCTGTTTGCTCCTGGCTGTAATGCTCTGTTTGCTCCTGGCTGTACTACTCTGTTTGCTCCTGGCTGTACTACTCTGTTTGCTCCTGGCTGTAATGCTCTGTTTGCTCCTGGCTGTACTGCTCTGTTTGCTCCTGGCTGTAATGCTCTGTTTGCTCCTGGCTGTACTACTCTGTTTGCTCCTGGCTGTAATGCTCTGTTTGCTCCTGGCTGTAATGCTCTGTCCGCTCCTGGCTGTAATGCTCTGTCCGCTCCTGGCTGTACTGCTCTGTTTGCTCCTGGCTGTAATGCTCTGTTTGCTCCTGGCTGTAAGGCTCTGTTTGCTCCTGGCTGTACTACTCTGTTTGCTCCTGGCTGTAATGCTCTGTTTGCTCCTGGCTGTACTACTCTGTTTGCTCCTGGCTGTAATGCTCTGTTTGCTCCTGGCTGTAATGCTCTGTTTGCTCCTGGCTGTACTACTCTGTTTGCTCCTGGCTGTAATGCTCTGTTTGCTCCTGGCTGTAATGCTCTGTTTGCTCCTGGCTGTAATGCTCTGTTTGCTCCTGGCTGTACTACTCTGTTTGCTCCTGGCTGTAATGCTCTGTTTGCTCCTGGCTGTAATGCTCTGTTTGCTCCTGGCTGTAATGCTCTGTTTGCTCCTGGCTGTACTGCTCTGTTTGCTCCTGGCTGTAATGCTCTGTTTGCTCCTGGCTGTAATGCTCTGTTTGCTCCTGGCTGTACTACTCTGTTTGCTCCTGGCTGTAATGCTCTGTTTGCTCCTGGCTGTAATGCTCTGTTTGCTCCTGGCTGTAATGCTCTGTTTGCTCCTGGCTGTACTACTCTGTTTGCTCCTGGCTGTAATGCTCTGTTTGCTCCTGGCTGTAATGCTCTGTTTGCTCCTGGCTGTAATGCTCTGTTTGCTCCTGGCTGTACTGCTCTGTTTGCTCCTGGCTGTAATGCTCTGTTTGCTCCTGGCTGTAATGCTCTGTAACGGGCCTGATACCTGTAGTGTCTAAAATAATATGGGTTTTAGAAGGTTACTTTTTATGAAATTTGTAACTAATGGTCACATGCTAATTGCTAACAGCTAGCTAGCTTGGTGATAGGCGATAGCTAGCCTTCCATTTTGTCCTAGCTTGCTTTTTTTTTTTTTAGCTTTTGTTATTGTTAGCTGTCCATTGGCTTTTGTTACATTTAATACACAGGCCTAAAAGGAATTTTAATGTATATGGGCCCACTAATTAGGGAATAGGGTGCCATTTGCTACTCAGCACAAGAGTAGACTGACCCTGCTTCTGCCCTTAACAAGTCCTGTGAGACGCAAAGACACACAGTGGAAGTAATAACATACAATATGCTATGTCACAAACACAGGCTGTGTCCCAAATTGCACCTTATTCCCTATATAGTGCACTACTTTTGACCAGAGCTCTATGACTATGTAGTGAGTAGGGTACCATTTGGGATGCAACCCACGCTGCCATACCACTGACATACTCTCGTCAGTAACCTTACACTCCAACAGCCCCTTACCAAAAAAAGGTTGTTTTCAGACACGTATAAACACGTTTTCCACATGAGTCAGGTTTTTCCGACACGTGTGAGGTTTAACATGGATTTTTCACATGACTCAGACATGTGGTTTCCCAATGTTTCAGACATGTGGTTTCCCAATGTTTCAGACATGTGGTTTCCCAATGTTTCAGACATGTGGTTTCCCAATGTTTCAGACATGTGGTTTCCCAATGTTTCACATGTGCTTTTGTAACTGGCGAGATCAGAACCCGGGCCTCCCACGGGAGAAGCCAATGTCTTGACCATTAGACCATGAATGCCAGCACTGGGTCTCTCTTCTACATTTCTCTCAGTCTCAGAATATTGACTGCTCAATTCAAAACAATATTGATGTCTTGATTTTGTCCAAAGTAACGGTTAGTAAAATCTGCTAAATTGATAAAGCACACTTGCTTTAACCTCAATGTCAACTTGATTTGACATCGCATTGTTATTTTTAGCTGCATACAGTGCATTCGGAAAGTATTCAGACCCCTTGACTTTTCCACATTTTGTTACGTTACAGCCTTATTCTAAAATGGATTAAATTATGTTTCCCCCTCATCAAACTACATACAATACCCCAAAATGACAAAGTAAAAACAGTTTTTTTTTTTTTTTGCAAATTCATACAAAATACAACCAGAAATACCTTATTTACATAAGTATTCAGACCCTTTGCTATGAGACTCGAAATTGAGCTCAGGTGCATCCTGTTTCCATTGATCATCCTTGAGATGTTTCTACAACTTGATTGGAGTCCACCTGTGGTAAATTCAATTGATTGGACATGATTTGGAAAGGCACACACCTGTCTATATATGGTCCCACAGCTGACAGTGTTGGTCAGAGCAAAAACCAAGCCATGAGGTCAAAGGAATTGTCCGTAGAGCTCCGAGACAGGATTGTGTCGAGGCACAGAATTGGGGAAGGGTACCAAAAAATGTCTGCAGCATTGAAGGTCCCCAAGAACACAGTGGCCTCCATCATTCTTAAATGGAAGAAGTTTGGAACCACCAAGACTCTTGCTAGAGCTGGCCGCCCGGCAAAAATGAGCAATCGGGGGAGAACGGCCTTGGTCAGGGAGGTGACCAAGAACCCGATGGTCACTCTGACAGAGCTCCAAAGTTCCTCTGTGGAGATGGGAGAACCTTCCAGAAGGACAACCATCTCTGCAGCACTCCACCAATCAGGCCTTTATGGTAGAGTGGCCAGACAGAAGCCAAGCCTCAGCCACGGAACATGACAGCCCTCTTGGAGTTTGCCAAAAGGCATCTTAAGGACTCTCAGACCATGAGAAACAAGATTCTCTGGTCTGATGAAACCAAGATTGAACTCTTTGGCCTGAATGCCAAGCGTCAGGTCTGGAGGAAACCTGGCACCATCCCTGCGGTTAAGCATGGTGGTGGCAGCATCATACTGTGGGGATGTTTTTCAGCGGCAGGGACAGGGAGACTAGTCAGGATCGAGGGAAAGATTCATGGAGCAACGTACAGAGAGATCCTTGATAAAAACCTGCTCCAGAGCGCTCAGGACCTCAGACTGGGGCGAAGTGTCACCTTCCAACAGGACCACGACCCTAAGCACACAGCCAAGACAACGCAGGAGTGGCTTCGGGACAAGTCTCTGAATGTCCTTGAATGTCCCAGCCAGAGCCCGGACTTGAACCTGATCGTACATCTCTGTAGAGACCTGAAAATAGCTGTGCAGCGACGCTCCTCATCCAACCTGACAGAGCTTGAGAGGATCTGCAGAGAAGAATGGGAGAAACTCCCTGAATACAGTTGTGACAAGCTTGTAGCGTCATACCCAAGAATACTCGAGGCTAGTATCACTGCCAAAGGTGCTTCAACAAAGTACTGAGTAAAGGGTCTGAATACTTATGTAAATGTAATATGACTGCAATAAAATTACAAAAAGTGAACTCCAGTTAACTGATTAACCCTGACAGCCCTAATTCAAAAACATCTCTTTGTGGAAAAGTGTCTCTTTTCATTAATTCCAACACATTCACCCATTTTCATTACACATTAAAATTCATTTTAGGCCTGTGTATTAAATGTAACAAAAGCCAATGGACAGCTAACAATAACAAAAGCTAAAAATAGCAAGCTAGGACAAAATGTAAGGCTAGCTATCGCCTATCACCAAGCTAGCTAGCTGTTAGCAATTAGCATGTGACCATTAGTTACAAATTTCATAAAAAGTAACCTTCTAAAACCCATATTATTAGCGTAGTTCATATGTACACATGTGAACACTCAATATCAGCCCTTTAAAAAATATATTACTATTTAAGAGCCAAAACATTTATAACAGAATGTTTTTTTTTTAAATCCGAAAAGCCATCTTGTTCTCATAGCTAGCTAGCTACTTAGCTTGGCTACAGTCAAGGGGAAAATCTTACTAGTTTTTCACTTAGTCAAAACAATTAAATGAAAGATCAAAATGACCAGAAAACTCAACACAGTTTAGTTAAACAAGTTAGCTCCAGATTTTGAAAACGTAACCAACTGAAAACCAGGATAGAAACAAGGACAAAGTTCTTTCCAACGGTCACGGACGAAGAAGAGAGACGCCTGCAGCAGTAACACTCCCCCTAGTGGCAGCACTAAGTATACATGTATATCAATGCAACACCAATGGAGGACAATGTATACTTAGCGCTACCACAATGCAAAACATGCGGTCCTTTAAAAACCTGCTGTATGTAAAATATTGTGTGCTTGGAAAATAAATAAATAAATAAATAAATAATAATAATAAAGATGTTTGTTTCCAACATTAGGGCTGTTTTCCTAAAGAAGTTAAATCCGCTTTGTTTTTTGGTTTCCTTGCCAGGCTACTAACGAATATCGCGATACTGGTATCATCCCGGCCCTAGTGAAAAGGCGGTGTTAACATGTAAACTCTACATTTAATACATGTGCAAATCTGGTTTTGCATGTGAAATGTTAGAACAACGTGAAAACAGCCATTTCACATGTTAAAACATGATTTTCATATGTGAAACTGCAAAATGTAAAAAAACAAATGTAACACCGTTTTATTGTTCACAGTGTAATGAACAGAAGGGCCTTTTTTGTCTATGCCCGAGAGACAATGAAAACCACTTATCTTGCTGCGCTGCGTTGTGTTTAGAAGGCTTGGCTCGGTAATACGTCTCACTGGCAGGGAGATGTGGAGCTCACACACACACACACGCACACACACACACACACACACAACACACACACACACACACACACAAACAACACACACACCACACACACACACACACACACAACACACACACACACACACACAAACAACACACACACCACACACACACACACACACACACACACACTACCATCCTCATCCTCTCTGTTAATGTTCCCCCTGTTTGCCACACAGAGAGAGAGTGCACTTCTCCTGTTCTCTCTGTGTGTTTGTTTTCTGAAATTGAGTCAAGTTTACTGAAGCAAAAGTCAATCTGGATTACAGGGGAAAGCACATCTCCACACATAGGCATGTTGTCTAGGCAGTATAGTACACGGCTACATGTCATTGTCTATCCAATACCCGAGGATGCTCCTGTTTACTAATGTATGAGCAATATGGTAACTGGTTGAGACAATAATGCCAAGAGTGTGCAAAGCTGTCATCAAGGCAAAGGGGTGGCTATTTGAAGAATCTCAAATATAAAATACATTTTGATTTGTTTAACAATTTTTTTGGGTTACTACATGATTCCACAATGTGTTATTTCATAGTTTTGATGTCTTCACTATTATTCTACAATGTAAAAAAGAAAAAACCCTTGAATGAGTAGGCGTGTCCAAACTGTTGACTGGTGCTGTATATATAGTTGATATACGGCAGCCAATCTAAGGAGTCGTATGTGGCTGTGTCCCAAATGGCACCCTATTCCCTATGTAGTGCACTACTTTTGACCAGAGACCACATAGGGAATAGGCTACCATTTCAGACACTCCCAGTTTATTCCAACAATAGCCGTTTCTACCCAGGGCTGTGTCCCAAATAGTACTATTCACTTTACAATCATTACTTTTGACCAGGTGAAAGCTATGATCCCTTATTGATGTCACTTGTTAAATCCACTTCAATCCGTGTAGATGAAGGGGAGGAGACCGGTTAAAAGAAGGATTTTTTAGCATTGAGACATGGAATATGTATTTGTGCTATTGTGGGTGAACTTTTCCCTACTCCTATTTGCCATATCTTCAATCTAAGCCTACTAGAAAGTGTGTGCCCTCAGGCCTGGAGGGAAGCAAATGTAATTCTGCTACCCAAGAATAGTAAAGCCCCCTTTACTGGCTCAAAATAGCTGACCAATTAGCCTGGTTACCAACCCTTACTAAACTTTTGGAAATAATTGTGTTTGACCATATACAATGCAATTTTACAGAAAACAAATTGACAACAGACTTTCAGCATGCTTATAGGGAAGGACATTCAACAAGCAGTGCGGTCGCTTTTATTTCATCGTCCTTGTGTAAATATCCCGTTTCTTGTTTTTTTTGTCTATTTTGTATATATCTCTCAATTTTTACTTTTCATTCTTTAACTAAATATACTTTCCTGCAACCCGCCTCACCCAACGTGGAAAGGATTCTATTATTTCTTTATAACTTTCATCAAGAACCGTAAGCTGATACTAGTGTAGCCGCAACTAAATGGCTACCTGCTATTAGTCACCGTTAGCGTCTTCACCACTGTCCGTGGCCTACACTATCCACCAGCCAGCTCTAGCTCTAGCCTGGACAATTCGTCGGCCTGTCTGCACAGCGTGCTATCGACCCAGCGTGCTATCGACCCAGAGCTTATTGGACTTTCTGCCGGAATCACTGGACCCTAGCGCCGGATCATCACAACCAGCTAGCTAGCTGCAACCTGTTGTTGGCTGATTACCATTGCCCTATAGCAAGCACCAGTTAGCCTTGAGCTAGCCTCAGGCCCATCTCCCGGCTATCTACCTCTCTGTCAACCGGACGGGACCTCCTAGTGTTGACACTGAGCCCCGCCGATCCAACACGACTGGTTTGCCGACGAAATAGTCTGATGTGGTTTCATCAGGCTTCCAGTTGCGACGACCACGAAGATCCATCTGCCAGCCCCGGCCCGCTAGCACACGCAAACTACAACTGTGCTCCCTGCTAGCTGTGCTGAAGCACCAATTTGAACTGCTCTCGGACTCACATATTGCTGTTCACTGGACCTTATGATCACTCAGCTGCACAGCTGATGCCTGCTGGACTGTTCCTTTACACGGTACCCTGTCCTGTTTATTCTGTTTAGTCTTAGCCCAAACGTTATCGCTATTTCCAGTTGTTGTCTTAGCTCTCTCTAATAACACCTGTGACTGCTTTATGCCTCTCTCCCATGTCAATTATGCCTCGCCTATTGCTGTTTGGGTTAGTTCTTATTATACAATTTCACTGTAGAACCCCTAGTCCCTCTCAAACTGCCTCATATAGTTCCTTTGTTCCACCCCCCATACACGCCGAGACCGGCTCAATCGATGCCTCCAATGACGCTATCTCTTTCATTGTTACCCAACGCTTAGGGTTACCTGAACTGTACTCATATCCTTCCATATCCTTTTCTGTACATAATGCCCTGAATCTTTTCTACAACGCCCGGAGAACTGCCCCCTTTATTCTATGTACCCAACGCACTAGAAGACCAGTTCTTAAAGCCTTTAGTCGTATCCTTATTCTAGTCCTCCTCTGTTCCTCTGGTGATGTAGAGGCTAACCTATGCCCTGCAGCCCCCAGTATCACTCCTACTCCCCAGGAGCTATCATTTGTTGACTTCTGTAACCGTAAAAGTCTTGGTTTTCTGCACATAAATATCAGAAGCCTCCTTCCTAAGTTTGAGTTATTTACTGTGTTAGCACACTCCGCCAACCCTGATGTTCTAGCAGTGTCTGAATCCTGGCTTAGGAAGGCCACCAAAAATTCTGAAATTTCCATCCCCAACTATAACATTTTCCGTCTAGATAGAACTGCCAAAGGGGGTGGAGTTGCAATCTACTGTAGAGATAGCCTGCAGAGCTCTATCATACTATCCAGGTCTGTGCCCAAACAGTTTGAGCTTCTACTTCTAAAAATCCACCTTTCCAGAAATAAATCTCTCACTGTTGCCGCTTGCTACAGACCCCCCTCAGCCCCCAGCTGTGCCCTGGACACCATATGTGAATTGATTGCCCCCCATCTATCCTCAGAGTTCGTACTACTTGGTGACCTAAATTGGGATATGCTTAACACCCTAAACTAGATGCCCTCAATCTCACACAAATTATCAACGAACCTACCAGGTACAACCCTAAATCCGTAAACATGGGTACCCTCATAGATATCATCCTGACTAACTTACCCTCTAAATACACCTCCGCTGTCTTCAACCAGGATCTCAGCGATCACTGCCTTATTGTCTGCCTCCGTAACGGGTCCGCGGTCAAACGACCACCCCTCATCACTGTCAAACGCTCCCAAAAACACTTCAGCGAGCAGGCCTTCCTAATTGACCTGGCCCAGGTATCCTGGATGGATATAGATCTCATTCCGTCAGTAGAGGATGCCTGGTTGTTCTTTAAAAGTAATTTCCTCTCAATCTTAAATAGACATGCCCCATTCAAAAAATACAGAACTAAGAACAGATATAGCCCCTGGTTCTCCTCAGACTTGACTGCCCTTGACCAGCACAAAAACATCCTGTGGCGTACTGCATTAGCATCAAATAGCCCCCGCGATATGCAACTTTTCAGGGAAGTTAGGAACCAATATACACATGCAGTTAGGAAAGCAAAGGCTAACTTTTTCAAACAGAAATTTGCATCCTGTAGCACTAACTCCAAAAAGTTTTGGGACACTGTAAAGTCCATGGAAAATAAGAGCACTTCCTCCCAGCTGCCCACTGCACTGAGGCTAGGAAACACTATCACCACCGATAAATCTACAATAATCGAGAATTTCAACAAGCATTTTGCTACGGCTGGCCATACCTTTCCACCTGGCTACCACTACCCCGGCCACCAGCTCTGCACCCTCCGCTGCAAGTTGCCCATGCCCCCCCCGCTTCTCCTTCACACAAATCCAGACAGCTGATGTTCTAAAAGAGCTGCAAAATCTGGACCCCTACAAATCATCTGGGCTAGACAATCTGGACCCTTTCTTTCTAAAACTAGCCGCCGAAATTGTCGCAACCCCTATTACTAGCCTGTTCAACCTCTCTTTCGTAACGTCTGAGATCCCCAGAGATTGGAAAGCTGCCGCGGTCATCCCCCTCTTCAAAGGGGGTGACACTCTAGATCCAAACTGTTACAGACCCATATCCATCCTGCCCTGCCTTTCAAAAGTTTTTGAAAGCCAAGTCAACAAACAGATCACCGACCATTTCGAATCCCACCGTACCTTCTCTGCTATGCAATCCGGTTTCCGAGCTGGTCATGGGTGCACTTCAGCCACGCTCAAGGTCCTAAACGATATTATAACTGCGATCGATAATAGACAGTACTGTGCAGCCGTTTTCATTGACCTGGCCAAGGCTTTCGACTCTGTCAACCACCGCATTCTTATTGGCAGACTAAATAGCCTTGGTTTCTCAAATGACTGCCTCGCCTGGTTCACCAACTACTTCTCAGATAGAGTTCAATGTGTCAAATCGTAGGGCCTGTTGTCTGGACCTATGGCAGTCTCTATGGGGGTGCCACAGGGTTCAATTCTTGGGCCGACTCTTTTCTCTGTGTATATCAATGACGTCGCTCTTGCTGCTGGTGACTCTCAGATCCACCTCTATGCAGACGACACCATTTTGTATACATCTGGCCCTTCATTGGACGCTGTGTTAACAAACCTCCAAACAAGCTTCAATTCCATACAACACTCCTTCAGTAGCCTCCAACTGCTCTTAAACACTAGTAAAACTAAATGCATGCTCTTCAACCGAACGCTGCTTGCACCCGCCCACCCGACTAGAATCACTACTCTCGACGGGTCTGACCTAGAGTATGTGGACAACTACAAATATCTAGGTGTCTGGTTAGACTGTAAACTCTCCTTCCAGACTCACATTAAGAATCTCCAATCCAAAGTTAAATCTAGAATCGGTTTCCTATTTCGCAACAAAGCCTCCTTCACTCATGCTGCCAAACATGCCCTCGTAAAACTGACTATCCTACCGATCCTTGACTTCGGCGATGTCATTTACAAAATAGCCTCCAACACTCTACTCAGCAAATTGGATGTAGTCTATCACAGTGCCATCCGTTTTGTCTCCAAAGCCCCATATAATACCCACCACTGTGACCTGTACGCTCTTGTTGGCTGGTCCTCACTACATATTCGTCGCCAAACCCACTGGCTCCAGGCCATCTATAAATCACTGCTAGGCAAATCCCCGCCTTATCTTAGCTCATTGGTCACCATAGCAACACCCACCCGTAGCCTGCGCTCCAGCGGGTATATCTCACTGGTCATCCCCAAAGCCAACACCTCCTTTGGCCGCAATTCCTTCCAGTTCTCTGCTGCCAATGACTGGAACAAATTGCAAAAATCTCTGAAGCTGGAGACACTTATCTCCCTCACTAACTTTAAGCATCAGTTGTCAGAGCACCTTACCGATCACTGCACCTGTACACAGCCCATCTGAAATTAGCCCGCCCAACTACCTCATCCCTATATTGTTATTTATTTTGCTCATTTGTACCCCAGTATCTCTATTTGCACATCATCTCTTGCACATCTATCATTCCAGTGTTAATACTAATTGTAATTATTTTGCACTATAGCCTATTTTATTGCCTTACCTCCATAACTTGCTAAATTTGCACACACTGTATATACATGTATTTCTGTTGTATTTTTTTGACTTTGTTTTGTTTTACCCCATATGTAACTCTGTGTTGTTGTTTTTATCGCACTGCTTTGCTTTATCTTGGCCAGGTCGCAGTTGTAAATGAGAACTTGTTCTCAACTGGTTTACCTGGTTAAATAAAGGTGAAAAAAGAAAAAATGAAAAAAAAGCACAGCACAGCACTTACACAAATGACTGATGATTGGCTGAGAGAAATTGATGATACAAAGGTTGTGGGGGATGTTTTGTTAGACTTCAGTGTGACTTTTGACATTATTGATCATAGTCTGTTGCTGGAAAAAAACGTATGTGTTATGGCTTTACACCCCCTGCAATATTGTGTATACAGAGTTACCTGTCTAACAGAACACAGAGGGTGTTCTTTAATGGAAGCCTCTCCAACATAATCCAGGTAGAATCAGGAATTCCCCAGGAAAGCTCATAAACGACATGCCACTGGCTTTGAGTAAAGCCAGTGTGTCTATGTATGCGGATGACTCAACACTATACATGTCAGCTACCACAGCGATTGAAATGACAGCAACACTTAACAAAGAGTTGCAGTTAGTTTCAGAATGGGTGGCAAGGAATAAGTTAGTCCTAAATATTTCTAAAACTAAAAGCATTGTATTTGGGACAAATAATTCACTAAACATAAACCTCAACTAAATCTTGTCATGAATAATGTGGAAATTGAGCACGTTGAGGTGACTAAACTGCTTGGAGTCACCCTGGATTGTAAACTGTCATGGTCAAAACATGTTGATACAACAGTAGCTAAGATGGGGAGAAGTCTGTCCATAATAAAGCACTGCTCTGCCTTCTTAACAACACTATCAACAAGGCAGGTCCTACAGTCCCTAGTTTTGTCTCACCTGGACTGCTGTTCAGTCGTGTGGTCAGGTGCCACAAACAATTACAATTGGCTGAGAACAGGGGATCAGGGCTGGCCCTTACATGTACAAGGAGAGTTAACATTAATAATATGCATGTCAATCTCTCATGGCTCAAAGTGGAGGAGAGATTGACTTCATCACTACTTGTTTTTCTAAGAAGTGTTGACAAGCTGAATGCACCGAATTGTGTGTTTAAACTACTAGCACACAGCTCGGACACCCATGCATACCCCACAAGACATGCCACCAGAGGTCTCTTCACAGTCCCCAGGTCCAGAACAGACTATGGGAGGCGCACAGTACTACATAGAGCCATGACTACATGGAACTCTATTCCACATCAGGTAACTGATGCAAGCAGGAAAATCAGATTTAAAAAACGGATAGAAATATACCTTATGGAACAGCGGGGACTGTGAAGCAACACAAACACAGACACATGCATACACACACACGATAACATACGCAGTGTACACACATGTACAGACACATGTATACGCACAAATATTCTAGCACATGCACTCTACACACACATACATTGTAATATTGTTGTGTGGTGGTATTATACATTTAGTGTTGTAGATACAGTTGAAGTCGGAAGTTTACATACACTTAGGTTGGAGTCATTAAAACTCGTTTTTCAACCACTCCACAAATTTCTTGTTAACAAGCTAAAGTTTTGGCAAGTCGTTTAGGACATCTACTTTGTGCATGACACAAGTCATTTTTCCAACAATTGTTTACAGGCAGATTATTTCAATTATAATTCACTGTGTCACAATTCCAGTGGGTCAGAAGTTAACATACACTAAGTTGACTGTGTCTTTAAACAGCTTGGAAAATTCCAGAAAATGATATCATGGGTTTAGAAGCTTCTGATAGGCTAATTGACATCATTTGAGTCAATTGGAGGTGTACCTGTGGATGTATTTCAAGGCCCACCTTCAAACTCAGTGCCTCTTTGCTTGACATCATGGGAAAATCAAAAGAAATCAGCCAAGACCTCAGAAAAAAAATTGTAGACCTCCACAAGTCTGGTTCATCCTTGGGAGCAATTTCCAAACGCCTGAAGGTACCACGTTCATCTGTACAAACAATAGTACGCAAGTATAAACACCATGGGACCACGCAGCGGTCATACCGCTCAGGAAGGAGACGCGTTCTGTCTCCTAGAGATGAACGTACTTTGGTGCGAAAAGTGCAAATCAATCCCAGAACAACAGCAAAGGATATTGTGAAGATGCTGGAGGAAACCGGTACAAAAGTATCTATATCCACATTAAAACGAGTCCTATATCGACATAACCTGAAAGGCCACTCAGCAATGAAGAAGCCACTGCTCCAAAACCTCCAAAAAAAGCCAGACTATGGTTTGCAACTGCACATGGGGACAAAGATCGCACTTTTTGGAGAAATGTGCTCTGGTCTGATGAAACAAAAATAGAACTGTTTGGCCATAATGACCATCATTATGTTTGGAGGAAAAAGGGGGTCGCTTGCAAGCCGAAGAACACTATCCCAACCGTGAAGCACGGGGGGGGGGCAGCATCATGCTGTGGGGGTGCTTTGCTGCAGGAGGGACTGGTGGACTTCACAAAATAGATGGCATCATGAGGAAGGAAAAGTGTGTGGATATATTGAAGCAACATCTCAAGACATCAGTCAGGAAGTTAAAGCTTGGTCGCAAATGGGTCTTCCAAATGGACAATGACCTCAAGCATACTTCCAAAGTTGTGGCAAAATGGCTTAAGGACAACTAAGTCAAGGTATTGGAGTGGCCATCACAAAGCCCTGACCACAATTCTATAGAAAATTTGTAGGCAGAACTGAAAAAGCGTGTGCGAGCAAGGAGGCCTACAAACCTGACTCAGTTACACAAGCTCTGTCAGGAGGAATGGGCAAACATTCACCCAACTTATTGTGGGAAGCTTGTGGAAGGCTACCCGAAATGTTTGACACAAGTTAAACAATTTAAAGGCAATGCTACCAAATACTAATTGAGTGTATGTAAACTTCCGACCCACTGGGAATGTGATGAAAGAAATAAAAGCTGAAATAAATCATTCTCTCTACTATTATTCTGACATTTCACATTCTTAAAATAAAGTGGTGATCCTAACTGACCTAAGACAGGGACTTTTTACTAGGATTAAATGTCAGGAATTGTGAAAAACTGAGTTTAAATGTATTTGGCTAAGGTGTATGTAAACTTCCGACTTCAACTGTATGTAGTGGTGTAATAATGTTATATGATGTAAAGTTTTATCTTTTGTTTTATATGTAATGTAAGTGTCTTAATGTGTTTGGATCCCAGGAAGAGTAGCTGCTACCTTGGCAGCAGGTAATGGGGATCCCTAATAAATACAAAATACAAATACAAGAGCACTGTGGGCCCTGGTAAAAAGTAGTGCACTATATAGGGAATTGGGTGCTATTTGAGATGCATCAACAGCATATTGAAGGGAACGCTAAAGGGAATTCATGCCGATTCAACCGCGCAGCCACTTTCTCTTTTGACACGAGGCAATTGTGTCCTTCTGAGATATGGCGGAAAGGTAAACTGCTGTAAATGAATTGTTTGTTTTGTACGAAACTCCCATGGATGAAGAAATACTGTATAGTGCTGTCCCTGGGGACTTTAAAAGCCTCTGTGCCTTCAATTCATCCTACTATGTGTCTGTTTCTCATCTCAGTCCGGGTTACAGAAGGGTTACACAAGGCAATACACTGCCTATCAATCAGTCATCCATTCAAGTAGCAAAGCATTCAAAGATCCATCCATACACATTGTACAAATACAGAACATTGTGTCACTGACATTGCAGCTAGATAAGGCTCAGGCAGCACATTTTAGTCCCAAATGGCACCCTTTTCCCTAGAGGGCCCATAGGGTTCTGGTCAAAAGTAGTGCACTATGTAGGGAATAGGGTGCCATTTTGAAGTACCCTTACCCTCCATTACATAAGACTGGATCACAAAAGGGACCTTACTGGATAAAAGAGCATTTATGCCATTTTTGAGGGCAGGCTTTTATAATAGTTAGATTGTATCAATTCTGGGTTTGCAGCTGTGGCAGAACAGAGCTGAACTGATAAACAGGTTGTTTCCAGTAAACTGAAGGGAAAGTCTTTCTGCCAAGTAAGGGCTTTAATGACCCGTGAATTAATGCATTGTCCTTGTAAAGGGTAGTGACTCCTTGTGAACGTATTGTCCTTGTAAAGGGTAGTGACTCCTTGTGAATGTATTGTCCTTGTAAAGGGTAGTGACTCCTTGTGAATGTATTGTCCTTGTAAAGGGTAGTGACTCCTTGTGAATGTATTGTCCTTGTAAAGGGTAGTGACTCCTTGTGAATGTATTGTCCTTGTAAAGGGTAGTGACTCCTTGTGAATGTATTGTCCTTGTAAAGGGTAGTGACTCCTTGTGAATGTATTGTCCTTGTAAAGGGTAGTGACTCCTTGTGAATGTATTGTCCTTGTAAAGGGTAGTGACTCCTTGTGAATGTATTGTCCTTGTAAAGGGTAGTGACTCCTTGTGAATGTATTGTCCTTGTAAAGGGTAGTGACTCCTTGTGAATGTATTGTCCTTGTAAAGGGTAGTGACTCCTTGTGAATGCATTGTCATTGTAAAGGGTAGTGACTCCTTGTGAATGCATTGTCCTTGTAAAGGGTAGTGACCCCTTGTGAACGTATTGTCCTTGTAAAGGGTAGTGACTCCTTGTGAACGTATTGTCCTTGTAAAGGGTAGTGACTCCTTGTGAATGTATTGTCCTTGTAAAGGGTAGTGACTCCTTGTGAATGTATTGTCCTTGTAAAGGGTAGTGACTCCTTGTGAATGCATTGTCCTTGTAAAGGGTGGTGACTCCTTGTGAATGCATTGTCCTTGTAAAGGGTGGTGACTCCTTGTGAATGTATTGTCCTTGTAAAGGGTAGTGACTCCTTGTGAATGTATTGTCCTTGTAAAGGGTAGTGACTCCTTGTATTAGGCCCTTAGACATATATTAACAGTGGTTGAGGCATATTTGTTGCATATTCTCATTGAATGTTGAACAGCAGCCAAGGAATGAAGCAAGCTGACTGTTGCTTGCAATACTAAGCTAAATTGATAGATTGTCTTTCCCTCCCTGCTTCTCAGCTGGGACGGTGCTCCTCGCTGTGCTCCCTCCCTGCTACTCAGCTGGGCGGTGCTCCTCGCTGTGCTCCCTCCCTGCTACTCAGCTGGGCGGTGCTCCTCGCTGTGCTCCCTCCCTGCTACTCAGCTGGGCGGTGCTCCTCGCTGTGCTCCCTCCCTTCTCCCTCAGCTGGGCGGTGCTCCTCGCTGTGCTCCCTCCCTGCTACTCAGCTGGGACGGTGCTCCTCGCTGTGCTCCCTCCCTGCTACTCAGCTGGGCGGTGCTCCTCGCTGTGCTCCCTCCCTGCTACTCAGCTGGGACGGTGCTCCTCGCTGTGCTCCCTCCCTTCTCCCTCAGCTGGGACGGTGCTCCTCGCTGTGCTCCCTCCCTGCTCCCTCAGCTGGGACGGTGCTCCTCGCTGTGCTCCCTCCCTGCTCCCTCAGCTGGGACGGTGCTCCTCGCTGTGCTCCCTCCCTGCTCCCTCAGCTGGGACGGTGCTCCTCGCTGTGCTCCCTCCCTGCTCCCTCAGCTGGGACGGTGCTCCTCGCTGTGCTCCCTCCCTGCTACTCAGCTGGGACGGTGCTCCTCGCTGTGCTCCCTCCCTGCTCCCTCAGCTGGGACGGTGCTCCTCGCTGTGCTCCCTCCCTGCTCCCTCAGCTGGGACGGTGCTCCTCGCTGTGCTCCCTCCCTGCTCCCTCAGCTGGGACGGTGCTCCTCGCTGTGCTCCCTCCCTGCTCCCTCAGCTGGGACGGTGCTTAGCTTACTACTGAGTTGGACAACATCTCCTCCTCTACCTATCATCCTGTGGGAATTGGCAACATCTCCTACTCTACCTCAAATCAAATTGTATTGGTCACATACACGTGTTTAGCAGACGTTATTGCGGTTCTAGTGAAGTGCTTGTGCTTCTAGCTCCAACATTGCAGTAATATCTAACAAGTAATATCTTACAATTACACAACATATACCCAATACACACAAATCTAATTAAGGAATGAATTAAGAATACACTGCTCAATAAAATAAAGGGAACACTTAAACAACACATCCTAGATCTGAATGAATGAAATAATCTTATTAAATACTTTTTTCTTTACATAGTTGAATGTGCTGACAACAAAATCACACAAAAATTATCAATGGAAATCACATTTATCAACCCATGTAGGTCTGGATTTGGAGTCACCCTCAAAATTAAAGTGGAAAACCACACTACAGGCTGATCCAACTTTGATGTAATGTCCTTAAAACAAGTCAAAATGAGGCTCAGTAGTGTGTGTGGCCTCCACGTGCCTGTATGACCTCCCTACAACGCCTGGGCATGCTCCTGATGAAGTGGCGGATGGTCTCCTGAGGGATCTCCTCCCAGACCTGGACTAAAGCATTCGCCAACTCCTGGACAGTCTGTGGTGCAACGTGGCGTTGGTGGATGGAGCGAGACATGATGTCCCAGATGTGCTCAATTGGATTCAGGTCTGGGGAACGGGCGGGCCAGTCCATAGCATCAATGCCTTCCTCTTGCAGGAACTGCTGACACACTCCAGCCACATGAGGTCTAGCATTGTCTTGCATTAGGAGGAACCCAGGGCCAACCGCACCAGCATATGGTCTCACAAGGGGTCTGAGGATCTCATCTCGGTACCTAATGGCAGTCAGGCTACCTCTGGCGAGCACATGGAGGGCTGTGCGGCCCCCCAAAGAAATGCCACCCCACACCATGACTGACCCACCGCCAAACCGGTCATGCTGGAGGATGTTGCAGGCAGCAGAACGTTCTCCACGGCGTCTCCAGACTCTATCACGTCTGTCACGTGCTCAGTGTGAACCTGCTTTCATTTGTGAAGAGCACAGGGCGCCAGTGGCGAATTTGCCAATCTTGGTGTTCTCTGGCAAATGCCAAACGTCCTGCACGGTGTTGGGCTGTAAGCACAACCCCCACCTGTGGACGTCGGGCCCTCATACCACCCTCATGGAGTCTGTTTCTGACCGTTTGAGCAGACACATGCACATTTGTGGCCTGCTGGAGGTCATTTTGCAGGAATCTGGCAGTGCTCCTCCTGCTCCTCCTTGCACAAAGGCGGAGGTAGCGGTCGTGCTGCTGGGTTGTTGCCCTCCTACGGCCTCCTCCACGTCTCCTGATGTACTGGCCTGTCTCCTGGTAGCGCCTCCATGCTCTGGACACTACGCTGACAGACACAGCAAACCTTCTTGCCACAGCTCGCATTGATGTGCCATCCTGGACGAGCTGCACTACCTGAGCCACTTGTGTGGGTTGTAGACTCCGTCTCATGCTACCACTAGAGTGAAAGCACCGCCAGCATTCGAAAGTGACCAAAACATCAGCCATGAAGCATAGGAACTGAGAAGTGGTCTGTGGTCACCACCTGCAAAACCACTTCTTTATTGGGGGTGTCTTGCTAATTGCCTATAATTTCCACCTGTTGTCTATTCCATTTGCACAACAGCATGTGAAATGTATTGTCAATCAGTGTTGCTTCCTAAGTGGACAGTTTAATTTCACAGAAGTGTGATTGACTTGGAGTTACATTGTGTTGTTTAAGTGTTCCCTTTATTTTTTTGAGCAGTGTATATACATATATGGACGAGCGATGTCAGAGCGGCATGGACTAAGATACAGTAGAATATTATAGAATACAGTATAT
>NC_140019.1:38891159-38958147 GCF_964263955.1 Coregonus lavaretus | reverse complement strand
ACATGCTGAATGGAGTAGCCTACTCACTGCAGGTAGGGATACCCTTCTGAATGGAGTAGCCTACTCACTGCAGGTAGGGATACCTGCTGAATGGAGTAGCCTACTCACTGCAGGTAGGGATACCTGCTGAATGGAGTAGCCTACTCACTGCAGGTAGGGATACATGCTGAATGGAGTAGCCTACTCACTGCAGGTAGGGATACCTGCTGAATGGAGTAGCCTACTCACTGCAGGTAGGGATACATGCTGAATGGAGTAGCCTACTCACTGCAGGTAGGGATACATGCTGAATGGAGTAGCCTACTCACTGCAGGTAGGGATACATGCTGAATGGAGTAGCCTACTCACTGCAGGTAGGGATACCTGCTGAATGGAGTAGCCTACTCACTGCAGGTAGGGATACATGCTGAATGGAGTAGCCTACTCACTGCAGGTAGGGATACATGCTGAATGGAGTAGCCTACTCACTGCAGGTAGGGATACATGCTGAATGGAGTAGCCTACTCACTGCAGGTAGGGATACATGCTGAATGGAGTAGCCTATTCACTGCAGGTAGGTCTGTGTGAATTGTGAATAATGCAAAAGAAAGTGGCAAAAACCTCAGGAGTAGACCATTTAGAAACCTTTTATGGATAGGCATTAGTGTAAAGTACTTAAGTAAAAATACTTTTAAGTACATTTTAGTAGACGCTCTTATCCAGAGCGACTTACAGTTAGCACATACATTATTTTATCGAACCCACAACCCTGGCGTTGCAAACGCCATGCTCTACCAACTGAGCTACACACATCCCCTGCTGGCCATTCCCTCCCCTACCCTGGACGACGCTGGGCCAATTGTGCGCCGCCCCATGGGTCTCCCGGTCGCGGCCAGCTACGACAGAGCCTGGATTTGAACCAGGATCTCTAGTGGCACAGCTAGCACTGCGATGCAGTGCCTTAGACCACTGCGCCACTCGGGAGAGTACTCCTTATGTAGTTTTTTTGGGTATCTATACTTTACTATTTATGTTTTTGACAACTTTTACTTTTACTCCACTACATTCCTGAAGAAAATAATGTACTTTTTACTCCGTACATTTTCCCTGACACCTAAAAGTACTCGTTACATTTAGAATGCTCAAGCAGGACAGAATTATGGCACCTATCAATATATCGCTTTGTCATCCCTACTGCCTCTGATCTGGCGGACTCACGAAACACAAATACTGTGTTTGTAAATGATGTCTGAGTGTTGGAATGTGCCCCTGTCTGTCTGTCCGTAATAAAAATAAAAAAATGAAAATCGTGCCGTCTGGTTTGCTTAATATAAGGAATTTGATGTATAGCATTTACTTTTACTTTGTACTTTTACTCAAGTATGACAATTTAGTACTTTTTCTACTACTGTACTTAAGTACATTTCAAACCAGATACTTTTAGACTTTTACGCAATTAGTATTTCAATTAGTATTTTACTGGGTAACTTTCCCTTTTACTTGAGTCATTTCCTGTTAAGGTATCTTTACTTTTACTCAAGTATGACAATTGAGTACTTGGATAGGCTCCTGGCTAATGCATGGCCAGGATATGACAGACACCAGACACATTGCTGTTGAACCAACTTTCATTATAGTAACATAACAGCAGCCTATAAGGGCTTGGTTTTCTAATCAAATGAAAAGGAAAACAAGCTATAGGAAAATAACTGAAATATTTCTAAACACCAGTGTCACCGGATCACCAGGAGGGGTTTTACACACAATATTAATAGGAGCTGGATAAAATGACGTACAAATGGATAAAAATAGGATGTTCCTAAACTTGACACTGGTGATCAAGATTTATGTCAAAGTGGTCTCACGAGCCAAATCATTTATGATAGTCTTGACTACTTGGCGAATGCATTGGGCAGGACAAGGGAGGCTATACCGTGGGTGTAGAAAGTTACCACCCCTTTCCAAAATGTTCACCTTTTGTTGCCTTACAGCCTGAAATGAAACACATCAAATCAGACTTTTTATGACTTTAACTACACACAGTAACCCACAATAAGCCAAGTGAAAAGGAAACAGTAAAATACCAAATCAGACTTTTTATGACTTTAACTACACACAGTAACCCACAATAAGCCAAGTGAAAAGGAAACAGTAAAATACCCTATTTGGATAAGTGAACAACTCCCTGAGTTAATACTTGGTGGAACCACCTTTTGCTTGAATTACAGCCATGAGTCTCTTCGAATACGTCTCTACTACCTTTACACACCTAGACTGTCCAATGTTTGCACATTCTTCCTTGCAGAATTGTTCAAGCTCAGTCAAATTGCATGGTGACCGCTCACAGACTTGCACTCTTCAAGTCATTCCACAGATTCTACATGGGGCTTAGGTCGGGGCTCTGACTAGGCCACTCAAGGACATTCACCTTCTTGTCCTTCAGCTGCTGTACGGTTGCTTTGGCGGTGTGCTTTGGGTCATTGTCATGTTGAAACGTGAACCCATCTTCCCATTTTCAACTTCCTGGCAGAGGGCTGCGGGTTCTCCTCAAGAATCTGTCGGTATTTTGCACTGTCCATTTTCCCTTCTATCCTGACAAGAATATTCTATTCTGACTCCAGTCCCTGCTGAAGAGAAACACCCCCACAACAGGATGCTGCCACCGGCGTGCTTTATTGTAGGCATGGTGTTCTTTGGGTGGAAAGATGTATTGGGTTTTCGCCAGACATATCGTTTTGCATTCAGGCCAAAAAGAAAATGTTTGGTCTCATCTGACCACAGCACCTTTTGCCACTTGGCCTCGGAATCTACAATGTTCTTTTTGGCAAAGCTCAAACGAGACTTGATGTGGCTTTTTTTGAGGAGTGTTTTTTTTCTTGCCACCCTCCCGTAGAGGCCAGATTTGTGGAGCGCTTTTGATATTGTAGTCACATGCACAGATTGATCAGTTCACTTATCCAAATAGGGTATTTTACTGTTTTACTTGTAATTAATGTTCAGAGTTTTTTAGATATTTTTTTTCACTTGGATATTGTGGGTTACTGTGTGTAAATTAAGCCGGAAAAAAAGTCAAATTTGATGTGTTTTCATTTCAGGCTGTAAGGCAACAAAAGGTGAACATTTTGAAAAGGGGTGGTGACTTTATACCCACTGTATATGCTTGGTTTTTAATCAAATGGCTGGATAGGCTGCACGTCTGCTGTCAAATCCATGCCATAACGAACCATGAATACTGCTAAGACCAGCTTTGTTGCCTGAAATTTGGAACGTTTTTTAAGGAAACGTCTCAGATATTGCCATCCCTCCCACCTCAGTGCAAGCGAGCTCATAGAATATACAGTAAAATAACAATCCTGGTACTAGGGTTTGAAATCAGAAGAGCGCTGGCCTTAGATGTTCCAAGATGGCGTAGCAGTGCAGTCGTGTTTTTGTCGTGTGTCTGTAAATACCCTGTTTTTTTGTATTTTTCGTATATATTTCCCTGTCAGACTTTTCATCCTTCTACAAAATATACTTTCCTGCAACCCGCCTCACTCAATGTGGAACGGCTTCTATTATTGACTTACCTTTTATCTAGAATCTCCAGTTGAAACTAGCTAGCCAGCTAACTAGCTACTTGCTATTAGCCACAGTTAGCGGTATTTCACCCAGAACATTGGATTTTTCTGCCGGAATAATTTAATCACTGGACATTAATCACCGGATCGCAACTAGCTAGCCGCAACCGAATGGATGTTGCTGTTTGGCTAATCACCACTGCCCCCGATGCAAGCACCAGTTAGCCTCGAGCTAGCCTAGAGCCAGGCCCATATCCCGGCTATCTACCTCTAGGTCTACCGGACGGGAGTAGCCAGCTAACTAGCTACTTGCTATTAGCTACCGTTAGCGGTTTTTCACCATTGTCCGTGGCCTGCACCACCTACCAGCCAGCTCTAGCCTGGACTATTATTTGGCCAGTCTGCACTGTCTGCACAGCGTGTTATCGACCCAGAACATATCAGTTTTTCTGCCTGGAATCACTGAATCACTAGACCTTTAACACCGGATTCACCGCTACCAGCTAGCTGCAACAAAATTGCCGTTGTGGTTTGGCTAATCAGCCTGAGTTAGCTTTGAGCCAGGCCCATCTCCCGGCTATCTACCTCTCTGTCAACCGGACGGGACCACCTAGTGTTGACACGGAGCCCCGCCGATCCAACACGTCTGGTCTGCCGACGAAATCGTCTGATGTGGTTACAACAGGCTTCCCGTTACGACGTCGACCACGAAGATTCCATCTGCTAGCCCCGGCCCGCTAGCACACGCTAGCCGTGGCCTCTTGCTCGCTAGTGCTTTAGCAGCCCCCGAACTACCTCCGAACTATCCTATTGCTGTTCACCGGACCTTATGATAACTCAGCTATACAGCTGATGCCTGCTGGACTGTTCCTTTTTACGGTACCGCATCCTGTTTATGTTTAGCCTCAGCCCAAACTGTGTCGCCATTACCAGCTGTTGTCTTAGCTCTCTCAAATTACACTTGTGATTGCTTTATGCCTCTCTCCCATGTCAATATGGTTTGCTTATTGCTGTTTCGGTTATTTCTTATCAAACTATTTCACTGTAGATCCCCCAGCCCAGCTAAACCTGCCTTAGATAGCTCCTTTGTCCCACCCCCCATACACGTGGAGACCGACTCAATTGGTGCCTCCAGTGATGCTATCTCTTTCATTGTTACCCAACGCTTAGGTTTACCTCCACTGTACTCATATCCTTCCATATCCTTGTCTGTACATAATGCCCTGAATCTTTTCTACAACGCCCGGAAATCTTCCCCCTTTATTCTCTGTACCCAACGCACTAGAAGACCAGTTCTTAAAGCCTTTAGCCGTATCCTTATTCTAGTCCTCCTCTGTTCCTCTGGTTATGTAAAGGCTAACCCAGGCCCTGCAGCCCTCAGTATCACTCCTACTCCCCAGGCGCTATCATTTGTTGACTTCTGTAACCGTAAAAGCCTTGGGTTCTTGCATGTTAATATCAGAAGTCTCCTTCCTAAGTTTGAGTTATTCAATGCGTTAGCACACTCCGCCAACCCTGATGTTAAAAATTCTGAAATTTCCATCCCCAACTATAACATTTTCCGTCTAGATAGAACTGCCAAAGGGGGTGGAGTTGCAATCTACTGTAGAGATAGCCTGCAGAGCTCTATCATACTATCCAGGTCTGTGCCCAAACAGTTTGAGCTTCTACTTCTAAAAATCCACCTTTCCAGAAATAAGTCTATCACTGTTGCCACTTGCTACAGACCCCCGTCAGCCCCCAGCTGTGCCCTGGACACCATATGTGAATTGATTGCCCCCCAGTTATCCTCAGAGTTCGTACTGCTTGGTGACCTAAATTGGGATATGCTTAACACCCCGGCCATCCTACAATCCAAACTAGATGCCCTCAATCTCACACAAAATATCAACGAACCTACCAGGTACAACCCTAAAACAGATATAGCCCCTAGTTCTCCTCAGACTTGACTGCCCTTGACCAGCACAAAAACATCCTGTGGCGTACTGCATTAGCATCAAATAGCCCCCTGTGATATGCAACTTTTCAGGGAAGTTAGGAACCAATATACACAAGCAGTTAGGAAAGCAAAGGCTAACTTTTTCAGACAGACATTTGCATTCTGTAGCACTAACTCCAAAAAGTTTTGGGACACTATAGTCCATGGAGAATAAGAGCACTTCCTCCCAGCTGCCCACTGCACTGAGGCTAGGAAACACTATCACTACCGATAAATCTACAATAATCGAGAATTTCATAAAGCATTTTGCTACGGCTGGCCATGCGTTCCACCTGGCTACCACTACCCCGGCCACCAGCTCTGCCCCCTCCGCTGAAACTTGCCCATGCCCCCCCCCCCGCTTCTCCTTCACACAAATTCAGACAGCTGATGTTCTGAAAGAGCTGCACAATCTGGACCCCTACAAATCAGCTGGGCTAGACAATCTGGACCCTTTCTTTCTAAAACTAGCCGCCGAAATTGTCGCAACCCCTATTACTAGCCTGTTCAACCTCTCTTTCGTAACGTCTGAGATCCCCAGAGATTGGAAAGCTGCCGCGGTCATCCCCCTCTTGAAAAGGGGGTGACACTCTAGATCCAAACTGTTACAGACCTATATCCATCCTGCCCTGCCTTTCGAAAGTTTTTGAAAGCCAAGTTAACAAACAGATCACCGACCATTTCGAATCCCACCGTACCTTCTCCGCTATGCAATCCGGTTTCCGAGCTGGTCATGGGTGCACTTCAGCCACACTCAAGGTCCTAAACGATATTATAACCGCGATCGATAATAGACAGTACTGTGCAGCCGTCTTCATCGACCTGGCCAAGGCTTTCGACTCTGTCAACCACCGCATTCTTATTGGCAGACTAAATAGCCGTGGCTTCTCAAATGACTGCCTCGCCTGGTTGACCAACTACTTCTCAGATAGAGTTCAATGTTTCAAATCGGAGGGCCTGTTGTCTGGACCTATGGCAGTCTAAGGGGGTGCCACAGGGTTCAATTCTTGGGCCGACTCTTTTCTCCATGTATATCAATGATGTCGCTCTTGCTGCTGGTGACTTTCAGATCCACCTCTACGCAGACGACACCATTTTGTATACATCTGGCCCTTCATTGGACACTGTGTTAACAAACCTCCAAACGAGCTTCAATGCCATACAACACTCCTTCAGTAGCCTCCAACTGCTCTTAAACACTAGTAAAACTAAATGCATGCTCTTCAATCGAATGCTGCTGGCACCCGCCCACCTGACTAGAATCACTACTCTCGACGGGTCTGACCTAGATTACAGTGGGGAAAAAATGTATTTAGTCAGCCACCAATTGTGCAAGTTCTCCCACTTAAAAAGATGAGAGAGGCCTGTAATTTTCATCATAGGTACATGTCAACTATGACAGACAAATTGAGAAAAATCCAGAAAAATCACATTGTAGGATTTTTAATGAATTTATTTGCAAATTATGGTGGAAAATAAGTATTTGGTCACCTACAAACAAGCAAGATTTCTGGCTCTCACAGACCTGTAACTTCTTCTTTAAGAGGCTTCTCTGTCCTCCACTCGTTACCTGTATTAATGGCACCTGTTTGAACTTGTTATCAGTATAAAAGACACCTGTCCACAACCTCAAACAGTCACACTCCAAACTCCACTATGGCCAAGACCAAAGAGCTGTCAAAGGACACCAGAAACAAAATTGTAGACCTGCACCAGGCTGGGAAGACTGAATCTGCAATTGGTAAGTAGCTTGGTTTGAAGAAATCAACTGTGGGAGCAATTATTAGGAAATGGAAGGCATACAAGACCACTGATAATCTCCCTCGATCTGGGGCTCCACGCAAGATCTCACCCCGTGGGGTCAAAATGATCACAAGAACGGTGAGCAAAAATCCCAGAACCACACGGGGGGACCTAGTGAATGACCTGCAGAGAGCTGGGACCAAAGTAACAAAGCCTACCATCAGTAACACACTACGCCGCCAGGGACTCAAATCCTGCAGTGCCAGACATGTCCCCCTGCTTAAGCCAGTACATGTCCAGGCCCGTCTGAAGTTTGCTAGACATGTTTTGTTTTACCCCACAAGTAACTCTGTGTTGTTGTTTTTATCGCACTGCTTTGCTTTATCTTGGCCAGGTCGCAGTTGTAAATGACAACTTGTTCTCAACTGGCTTACCTGGTTAAATAAAGGTGAAATAAATAAAAATAATAAAATAAAGGGATACTTCAGGATTTTGTCAATGAGGCACTTTATCTATTTCCCCAGAGTCAGGTGAATTCGTGGATACCATTTTTTTGGTCCCTGCTAGCTATGGGTATCTGCTAGCATGCAAACAAGCGTGTGTTTGACAAGCGAGAAAGAGAGAGTTGAAGAAAAACATTCCTATGTTTTGGAATTTACGCTTTGCTTTCAGGCATTCTGAAGAGTTTGGTTCATAACAACTTCAGAACTGAACATGTTGGTTCTGAGAATCAGAGCCTCGGGAAGATGAAGAAATCTGGTCATTCTCAGAGGTGAACCCCATACGACCTTCAGAATAAACACACCGCCAACAAAAGGTTCCCATCCCCAATAGCACCATAATAGCACTCTAATACATTCTCATTTTGGACGCCAAACCCACCAATAGCTCTATTTTCATGCCATCTGACCAAAGCACCCGTTCCAATCCAAGTGCCAATGCCGTTTAGCAAACTCCAGGCGTTTACATTTGTTGGATGACATGAAAATAGAGCTCTTAGATCACGCCAGCGGTGGGTTTGGTGTCCAAATGAGAATGCATCAGCAGAAAAGAACCCCATACCTACTGTAAAATATGGATCTTTGATGTTATGGGACTATTTGGCTTCCACTGGATCTGGGGGGCCCTTGTTAAAGTTAATGGCATCATGAACTTTACCCAGTAACATGATATTTTAGACAAACACCTGGTTGCCTCTGTCAGGATACTGAAACTTGACCGCAAGTGGATCTTCCAGCAAAGAAATTACCCCAAGCACATATCAAAATTATCCACAAAATCAACATTTTGCAATGGCCATCTCTGTCTCTGGACTTGAAACCCATTGAAAACCTGTGGTTTGTATTGAAGAGGGCAGTCCATAAGCGCAGACAAAGGATATCAAGGATCTGGAAGGATTATGTATAGAGGAATGGTCTAAGATCCCTGCCAATGTGTTCTCCAACTCATAAAACCTTTTTAGAAAAAGGCTCAGTGCCGTTATCCTCGCAAGGTGAGGTATTGAAAGGTATTGAAAACAGGGGTGTCAATATTTTCAACCCCTACCTTTTTGAGAAAAAAAAAAAAATCACTTGTTAAACACACTCTTTCTCTGAGCAATTGTATTGGTATAAAATAATTCCCCCTTTTTTTTTTGCATACAATAAAGCTCAGTAATTGAATTATTTATTTTATACAGTTATTTTTGGGTGTCCACTATATGTAAACCACCTCCCACCGTTCGGCTACAGAACAGTCTGCAGCTACGACAACCAATGATCATCTGTAGCTACGACAACCAATGATCATCTGTAGCTACGACAACCAATGATCATCTGTAGCTATGACAACCAATGATCAGCAGTACAACAGCTGATGCAGGCACAGATCAGAAAGGCGGCCTTTTCTTTGTCAGTGATCTAAAACAATAGCAGCCACTCTTTAGAAATAGACAGAGAGACACAGAGACAGACCAAGACAGACACAGACAGAGAGAGAGAGAGACAGAGAGAGAGAGACAGACAGAGACACAGAGAGACAGAGAGAGAGCCAATGGAGGAGGCAGAAGAGAAGAAAAAGCAGGAAGTCTGTAGTTTGTCTTTTTTCGCATTAAAGATAATATTTTTGCTATTGAAGTCGAACCTCTATCAGGGAAGAGCAGGCAATTACACAGAATCTTTCCATGCATGAAATCCCGCCTGCTTGTTATTGATAAATTTCCAAACACCTTCCGTAGACTTTTAAATTACCTTCTCCTTTTTATTAAAACTTTACTCATGCATTGGCATTTTTTCCAGGAGGTTTGTGGATGTGGAGTGTGTTGGTTTGAAGAGAGGAGGCGAGAAGAACCCTCGATGCTATGCTGTGAACCTGAGGAGAAGAGAGGGGAGGAGAGGGGAGGAGAGGGGAGGAGAGGAGAGGGGCAGGTTGAGGAGAGGAGAGGAGAGGAGAGGAGAGGAGAGGAGAGGAGAGGAGAGGAGAGGAGAGGAGAGGAGAGGAGAGGAGAGGAGAGGAGAGGAGAGGAGAGGAGAGGAGAGGAGAGGAGAGGAGAGGAGGAGCTGGGGTTGAGAGGGGAGGAGAGGGGAGGAGAGGGGGAGCTGGGGTTGAGAGGGGAGGAGAGCGGAGGAGAGGGGAGGAGAGGGGGAGGACAGGGGAGGAGAGGGGAGGAGAAGGGAGGAGAGGAGAGGAGAGGGGCAGGTTGAGGAGAGGAGAGGAGAGGAGAGGAGAGGGGCAGGTTGAGGAGAGGAGAGGAGAGGAGAGGAGAGGAGAGGAGAGGAGAGGAGAGGAGAGGAGAGGAGAGGAGAGGAGAGGAGAGGAGAGGAGAGGAGAGGAGAGGAGAGGAGAGGAGAGGAGAGGGGGAGGAGAGGGGGAGGAGAGGGGGAGCTGGGGTTGAGAGAGACGGGGAGATGAGGGTTGGTTGGTTATTAGCATGGACAGAAAGGAGTACGCCAACACTCTCCTCTCCTCAGTCTCTCTCTGTATTCTCCCTGCAGCCCTCCATATTAACACAAGTCATTTCTCTTTACATGGTTGAATGAGAATCCCTTTAAAACTATCACCAAGGTCAAACAAAAGGCTGTATTCCAACAATGTCTCATTTTCTCCTCTCCTCTTCCCTCGTTCCTGGTCTTCTTGTCTTCTCTTCAAGGATAGACGTCTGATTTGTGATGATATCTTCATTAGACTGAGCGGGAGATGAAGGCTGTAAAGTGCAAATTAATACGTAGAAATAGTAGATCAGTTATTTATTTCCTATAGGTGGAGCTGTATGCCCTTCAACTAAAGAGCTGTCTTCATTTCCTATAGGAGGAGCTATATGCCCTTCAACTAAAGAGCTGTCTTCATTTCCTATAGGAGGAGCTATATGCCCTTCAACTAAAGAGCTGTCTTCATTTCCTATAGGAGGAGCTATATGCCCTTCAACTAAAGAGCTGTCTTCATTTCCTATAGGAGGAGCTATATGCCCTTCAACTAAAGAGCTGTCTTCATTTCCTATAGGATTAGCCATGCCCTTCAACTAAAGAGCTGTCTTCATTTCCTATCGGAGGAGCTATATGTCCTTCAACTAAAGAGCTGTCTTCATTTCCTATAGGATTAGCCATGCCCTTCAACTAAAGAGCTGTCTTTATTTCCTGTAGGATTAGCCATGCCCTTCAACTAAAGAGCTGTCTTTATTTCCTATAGGATTAGCCACGCCCTTCAACTAAGAGCTGTCTTCATTTCCTATAGGATTAGCCATGCCCTTCAACTAAAGAGCTGTCTTCATTTCCTATAGGATTAGCCATGCCCTTCAACTAAAGAGCTGTCTTTATTTCCTATAGGATTAGCCATGCCCTTCAACTAAAGAGCTGTCTTCATTTCCTATAGGATTAGCCATGCCCTTCAACTAAAGAGCTGTCTTCATTTCCTATAGGATTAGCCATGCCCTTCAACTAAAGAGCTGTCTTTATTTCCTATAGGATTAGCCATGCCCTTCAACTAAAGAGCTGTCTTCATTTCCTATAGGATTAGCCATGCCCTTCAACTAAAGAGCTGTCTTCATTTCCTATAGGATTAGCCATGCCCTTCAACTAAAGAGCTGTCTTCATTTCCTATAGGATTAGCCATGCCCTTCAACTAAAGAGCTGTCTTTATTTCCTATAGGATTAGCCATGTCCTTCAACTAAAGAGCTGTCTTCATTTCCTATAGGATTAGCCATGCCCTTCAACTAAAGAGCTGTCTTTATTTCCTATAGGATTAGCCATGCCCTTCAACTAAAGAGCTGTCTTCATTTCCTATAGGATTAGCCATGCCCTTCAACTAAAGAGCTGTCTTAATTTCCTATAGGATTAGCCATGCCCTTCAACTAAAGAGCTGTCTTGATTTCCTATAGGATTAGCCATGCCCTTCAACTAAAGAGCTGTCTTCATTTCCTATAGGATTAGCCATGCCCTTTAACTAAAGAGCTGTCTTGATTTCCTATAGGATTAGCCATGCCCTTCAACTAAAGAGCTGTCTTCATTTCCTATAGGATTAGCCATGCCCTTCAACTAAAGAGCTGTCTTCATTTCCTATAAGATTAGCCATGCCCTTCAACTAAAGAGCTGTCTTCAGTGTTTTGCCACCTTCTAACCAAACCAAGGGCATGGTAGAACACAGGATGTTTTCCCCCTTCATTCCCAAACATTTCCAGTTACATCAGTCAGTACATCATAACAACAGTAGGACAGGACATTGGACAACTACTGAGGCCTTCACCAGACTGATCTGCGTGTTCCATGGTAGGGAATGGACACGGGTTCAAAAATTATTTATTTCCTTTCAAAATACAAACTGCACTTGGTTGAACCTCAAATCAAAACACTCAATGTATTTGAAAGAACACCAATACTATTTGAACCCATGTCTGGTAGAAGGGAATATCTGCCATGTGAGACTTCTATTACCAACCAGTGAAATCCTCCTCAACATACGATTCATCATCTAATCCCGCTGTTGAAGGCCCATAGGACTTTGGTCAAAAGTAGTGCACTATATAGGGAATAGGGTGCCATTTGATGTCCCCAGTAGCTCTGTTGGTAGTGCATGGCACTTGCAACGCCAGGGTTGTGGGTTTGTTTCCCACGGGGGGGGGGGGGGGGGGGCAGTATGACAATGTATGCACTGACTAACTGTAAGTCGCTCTGGATAAGAGCGTCTGCTAAATTTCTAAAATGTAAATGTAAATGTTGTAATGACTCTAATAGACCAACAGAAGAGCATCCCAAATGGCACCCTATTCCTTATATAGTGCCTTATGGGCTCTAATCAAAAGTAGTGCACTACATAGGGAATAGGGTGCAGTTTGGGACACAGGCCTTCTCCTGGTCAGCACTCTAACTTCCCACACAAACTGTATTCCCATTGATTAACGTTTACGTTGTGTAAATATTTGAACACTGAACAACAGTGTAATTCATATTGGTACGTTGCATTATTTTTTCCCCACCAAGGATTAACTAAATAAATCTCCCTCATTGGAGGAGTGTTGAAAGATTCATTAAATTTTCTCTGGTTATTTTTAGGGTTGTGCTGATCATGAATTAAATGTCCCCCTGGAGGGTGCAGACAGATCAACTATAACAACCTAAGGTATAATTCCACAGTCTGGGGCACTGGGGGGTAGGGAGAGAGTAAGAGACACACACACACCTATTGTACTAAAAGTTTACTTGTTCAATGAATATATATATATATATATATATATATATATATATATATATATATACAGTGGGGAAAAAAAGTATTTAGTCAGCCACCAATTGTGCAAGTTCTCCCACTTAAAAAGATGAGAGAGGCCTGTAATTTTCATCATAGGTACACGTCAACTATGACAGACAAAATGAGAAAAAAAAATCCAGAAAATCACATTGTAGGATTTTTAATGAATTTATTGGCATATGATGGTGGAAAATAAGTATTTGGTCAATAACAAAAGTTTCTCAATACTTTGTTGTATACCCTTTGTTGGCAATGACACAGGTCAAACGTTTTCTGTAAGTCTTCACAAGGTTTTCACACACTGTTGCTGGTATTTTGGCCCATTCCTCCATGCAGATCTCCTCTAGAGCAGTGATGTTTTGGGGCTGTCGCTGGGCAACACAGACTTTCAACTCCCTCCAAAGATTTTCTATGGGGTTGAGATCTGGAGACTGGCTAGGCCACTCCAGGACCTTGAAATGCTTCTTACGAAGCCACTCCTTCGTTGCCCGGGCGGTGTGTTTGGGATCATTGTCATGCTGAAAGACCCAGCCACGTTTCATCTTCAATGCCCTTGCTGATGGAAGGAGGGTTTCACTCAAAATCTCACGATACATGGCCCCATTCATTCTTTCCTTTACACGGATCAGTCGTCCTGGTCCCTTTGCAGAAAAACAGCCCCAAAGCATGATGTTTCCAACCCCATGCTTCACAGTAGGTATGGTGTTCTTTGGATGCAACTCAGCATTCTTTGTCCTCCAAACATGACGAGTTGAGTTTTTACCAAAAAGTTATATTTTGGTTTCATCTGACCATATGACATTCTCCCAATCCTCTTCTGGATCATCCAAATGCACTTCAGACGGGCCTGGACATGTACTGGCTTAAGCAGGGGGACACGTCTCGCACTGCAGGATTTGAGTCCCTGGCGGCGTAGTGTGTTACTGATGGTTGGCTTTGTTACTTTGGTCCCAGCTCTCTGCAGGTCATTCACTAGGTCCCCCCGTGTGGTTCTGGGATTTTTGCTCACCGTTCTTGTGATCATTTTGACCCCACGGGGTGAGATCTTGCGTGGAGCCCCAGATCGAGGGAGATTATCAGTGGTCTTGTATGTCTTCCATTTCCTAATAATTGCTCCCACAGTTGATTTCTTCAAACCAAGCTGCTTACCTATTGCAGATTCAGTCTTCCCAGCCTGGTGCAGGTCTACAATTTTGTTTTTGGTGTCCTTTGACAGCTCTTTGGTCTTGGCCATTGTGAAGTTTGGAGTGTGACTGTTTGAGGTTGTGGACAGGTGTCTTTTATACTGATAACAAGTTCAAACAGGTGCCATTAATACAGGTAACGAGTGGAGGACAGAGGAGCCTCTTAAAGAAGAAGTTACAGGTCTGTGAGAGCCAGAAATCTTGCTTGTTTGTAGGTGACCAAATACTTATTTTCCACCATAATTTGCAAATAAATTCATAAAAAATCCTACAATGGGATTTTCTGGATTTTTTTTCCTCAATTTGTCTGTCATAGTTGACGTGTACCTATGATGAAAATTACAGGCCTCTCTCATCTTGTTAAGTGGGAGAACTTGCACAATTGGTGGCTGACTAAATACTTTTTTCCCCCACTGTATATAAAAGAACAAATGTTTGCCGTTATCCTGTTTATCTCACTCTTAACAACTTAGTAGTCATTGTATTTTTGACTGTGCTGTTCTTTCTTTTTGCAACATGAAATCGCTATTAGTTACCATGTGGAACATTCAGGGCCTAAACTCAACCACCTCTGGACTGAAGCACTGGAGTTTTTAAAAAAAATCTTGAAGATGGTGTAAGGCAGACTTTGTCACCCCACTGTCCCACTGGCTACAGAGAGGTAATGGTGCTGTCACAGAAACACAGCTCTGTCAATAGAGGCAGAGACTCTGGAGGATTGATCATTTGGTACAAATCCGAACTACAAAATCTAATTGATCCCCTCAAAATTGGTAAATGTCACATTTGGTTAAAACTGAAAAAATAACTTGTACTGACAGAAAGATATGTGCTCCTTTGCGGAATATAATTAATATATATAACATATATAATATATATATAATATATACAGTGGGGAGAACAAGTATTTGATACACTGCTGATTTTGCAGGTTTTCCTACTTACAAAGCATGTAGAGGTCTGTCATTTTTATCATATGTACACTTCAACTGTGAGAGATGGAATCTAAAACAAAAATCCAGAAAATCACATTGTATGATTTTTAAGTAATTAATTTGCATTTTATTGCATGACATAAGTATTTGATCACCTACCAACCAGTAAGAATTCCAGCTCTCACACACCTGTTAGTTTTTCTTTAAGAAGCCCTCCTGTTCTCCACTCATTACCTGTATGAACTGCACCTGTTTGAACTCGTTACCTGTATAAAAGACACCTGTCCACACACTCAATCAAACAGACTCCAACCTCTCCACAATGGCCAAGACCAGAGAGCTGTGTAAGGACATCAGGGAAAAATTGTAGACCTGGGGCTGGGATGGGCTACAGGACAATAGGCAAGCAGCTTGGTGAGAAGGCAACAACTGTTGGCGCAATTATTAGAAAATGGAAGAAGTTCAAGATGACGGTCAATCACCCTTGGTCTGGGGCTCCATGCAAGATCTCAGCTCGTGGGGCATCAATAATCATGAGGAAGGTGAGGGATCAGCCCAGAACTACACGGCAGGACCTGGTCAATGACCTGAAGAGAGCTGGGACCACAGTCTCAAAGAAAACCGTTAGTAACACACTACGCTGTCATGGATTAAAATCCTGCAGCGCACGCAAGGTCCCCCTGCTCAAGCCAGCGCATGTCCAGGCCCGTCTGAAGTTTGCCAATGACCATCTGGATGATCCAGAGGAGGAATGGGAGAAGGTCATGTGGTCTGATGAGACAAAAATAGAGCTTTTTGGTCTAAACTCCACTCGCCGTGTTTGGAGGAAGAAGAAGGATGAGTACAACCCCAAGAACACCATACCAACCGTGAAGCATGGAGGTGGAAACATCATTCTTTGGGGATGCCTTTCTGCAAAGGGGACAGGACGACTGCACCGTATTGAGGGGAGGATGGATGGGGCCATGTATCGCAAGATCTTCGCCAACAACCTCCTTCTCTCAGTAAGGGCATTGAAGATGGGTCGTGGCTGGGTCTTCCAGCATGACAACGACCCGAAACACAGCCAGGGCAACTAAGGAGTGGCTCCGTAAGAAGCATCTCAAGGTCCTGGAGTGGCCTAGCCAGTCTCCAGACCTGAACCCAATAGAAAATATTTGGAGGGAGCTGAAAGTCCGTATTGCCCAGCGACAGCCCTAAAACCTGAAGGATATGGAGAAGGTCTGTATGGAGGAGTGGGCCAAAATCCCTGCTGCAGTGTGTGCAAACCTGGTCAAGACCTACAGGAAACGTATGATCTCTGTAATTGCAAACAAAGGTTTCTGTACCAAATATTAAGTTCTGCTTTTCTGATGTATCAAATACTTAAGTCATGCAATAAAATGCAAATGAATTTCTTAAAAATCATACAATGTGATTTTCTGGATTTTTGGATTTTGGATTCCGTCTCTCACAGTTGAAGTGTACCTATGATAATAATTACAGACCTCTACATGCTTTGTAAGTAGGAAAACCTGCAAAATCGGCAGTGTATCAAATACTTGTTCTCCCCACTGTATAATATACATCCCCCCCTCAGAATCCCCATATTACTCAGAGGAGATATTCCCCACCCTTGAGGAAGAGACGTGCCATTTCCAGGTCCAGGGAAAGGTACTCATCTGTGGGGACACAAATGCGCGCACAGGAACATATGATGATCTAACGAGGGGACAGCTTTATTACAGGCCATACTGTATCTAACTGTCTTAATCTCCCCCATAGAAACAACAGTGACAGCACCATCAACAAAAAACGGAAGGGATCTGTTGCCGCTCTGTCGAAGCCTGGGTCTGTACTTTGTAGGTAGGTTCCGGGGGGGACTCTTTGGGGAGATTCACCTATTGCTCTCCTCTTGGCCACAGCACACTAGACTATATGATTACAGACGTTCACCCTTTCTTTCTCAGCTCATTCACCGTCAAGCCACTAACACCTCTGTCTAATCACAGCCAAATTACGTTGTTCCTCAAAAGAACAGACATGGAAACAACCACACGTTCACAGCCCAGTGAGCTGTACAGCATCAGAACTTTATCCAGATGAGCCCAAAACAGCACAGAAGAATACCAGAAAGCAACCAGTAACCAAAATATCCAAACACTCTTAGATAACTTTCTGGATACCACATTCACTCACAGTAAAGAAGGCATCAATCTAGCAGTAAAAAACATCAACAATATATTCAGGCAAACGGCAAAAGAAGAACTGAAATTGATTTTTTTTTTTTTAAGAAAAAAAGAAAGGACCACAGATTTGTAAAATTGGTTTGATGCAGATTGTAAAATTATAAAGGAAAAAAACTTAGGACATTATCAAACCAAAAGCACAGAGAACCAAATAATGGTGAATTATGCCTTCGTTACTGTGAGACTTTAAAACTCTATAAACGTACACTACCGTTCAAAAGTTTGGGGTCACTTAGAAATGTCCTTGTTTTCGAAAGAAAAGCAATTTGTCAACAGTCAACAGTGAAGAGGCGACTCCGGGATGCTGACCTTCTAGGCAGAGTTGCAAAGAAAAAGCCATATCTCAGATTGACCAATAAAAATAAAAGATTAAGATGGGCAGTCTGAGATGTGGCTTTTTCTTTGCAACTCTGCCTAGAAGGTCAGCATCCCGGAGTCGCCTCTTCACTGTTGACGTTGAGACTGGTGTTTTGCGGGTACTATTTAATGAAGCTGCCAGTTGAGGACCTGTGAGGCGTCTGTTTCTCAAACTACACACTCTAATGTATTTGTCTTGCTCAATTGTGCACCGGGGCCTCCCACTCCTCTTTCTATTCTGGTTAGAGCCAGTTTGCGCTGTTCTGTGAAGGGAGTAGTACACAGCGTTGTATGAGATCTTCAGTTTCTTGGCCATTTCTCACATGGAATAGCCTTTATTTCTCAGAACAAGAATAGACTTGACGAGTTTCAGAAGAAAGTTATTTGTTTCTGGACATTTTGAGCCTGTAATCGAACCCACAATTGCTGATGCTCCAAATACTCAACTAGTCTCAAGAAGGCCAGTTTTATTGCTTCTTTAATCAGCTCAACAGTTTTCAGCTGTGCTAACGTAATTGCAAAAGGGTTTTCTAATGATCAATTAGCCTTTTAAAATGATAAACTTGGATTAGCAAACACAACGTGTCATTGGAACACAGGACTGATGGTTGCTGATAATGGGCCTCTGTACGCCTACGTAGATATTCCATTAAAAATCAGCAGTTTCCATCTACAATAGCCATTTACAACATTAACAATGTCTACACTGTTTCTGATCAATTTGATGTTATTTTAATGGACAAAAAAAATTGATTTTCTTTCAAAAACAAGGACATTTTTAAGTGACCCCAAACATTTGAACGGTAGTGTACACAGAACAACAGCAAGCAGCTGACACATAAACACAAACAACTTCTGGCAAAATTGGAAAAAAAACATTTTAAAAAATCTAAACAAGAGGAATTAGCGATACAAAATGGTGACATATGGACAACACATTTTAAAACACTCTAAAACACTGTTCAAATTGACACAAACGCAGAACAATGCCACATGCATGAGAAATTGAATGGATTAGAGAAAGCTACAAAGGACAATCAAAATCCACTGGACTCCCCAATTACTGACCAGGAGCTCTATCAGAAACGTCAGGCCCTCAAATTTGAAAAAGCATGCGTACCTGATGGCATCCTAAATGAGATGCTCAAATTCACTAGTGCAAAATGTAAATTGGCTATATTAAAACTGTTTAATTTGATCCTGAGTGTAGGTTATTTCCCTGACATCTGGAATCAAGGACTCATAACCCCAATCTTTAAGAACGGAGACAAATTTGACCCTAACAATTGCAGAGGCATTTTTTGTGAACGGTGACCTGGGAATGTTTTCTGTAGTATTATAAATGTAAGAGTTCTAAACTTCCTTAATAAGCACAATGTCTTGAGTAAAAGCCAAATTGGATTTTTACCAAAACATCACACAACCTATCATACTTACACCCTACACACCCTGATAGATAAACATATCGACTTCCAAAAAGCATTTGATTCTATTTGGCATACAGGACCGTTCTACAAAGTTATTGAAAGTGGTGTTGGGGGTAAAACATATGACATAATTAAATCAATGGCAATACGTGCAGCATCACAATTGGCAAGAAAATAACAGAATTCTTTAACATGGGGCAGGGCCTTCGCCAGGGTTGCAATCTGAGCCCTGCACTCTTCAATATTTACATTAACGAATTGGCCACTATTCTAGAAAAATCCTCAGCCCCTGGTGTTAAGTCTCCACAATTCAGAGGTTAAATGCCTGCTCTTCACAGATGACCTGTGCCTGCTGTCACCCACAGCACATGGCCTACAGCAGAGCCTGGACCTGCTAGAGCAGTACTGCCAGAACTGGGCCCTGCTAGTAAACCCCAAAAAGACTCAAATAATGATTTTCCAGAGAAGATCTCAGGGAATTAGACCAAAGTTCTAAATTGGTACAAAATATATAGAGTACTGCACACACTACAATTACTAAGGTTTAAAAATAAGCTAAACTGGACACCTTAATGATGCACTTTATAGCAGCGAGGTGTGGGGTCCACTTGCAAAACAAGATTTCACCAAATGGGACAAACACCCCATTGAAACCCAGCATGCAGAGTTCTGTAAGATTATCCTACATGCCAGAGGAAAACTACAAACAATGCATGCAGGGCAGAATTAGGCCAATATCCACTGATAATACAAACTCAAAAACATAGCAATTAAGTTTTGGAAACATCTAGAATACAGTGACCCCCTCTCATATCATTACCAAGCCCTGCAATGCCAAGAGCTGAGCAAAGAAAAGAGTCCCCTCATCCAGCTGGTCCTGGGGCTGAGTTCACAAACCTGTTCTACTAACACACTGAAGCCTCAGGACCAGAACATCCAAATCAGAATAAACCAAATTATAACTCAGTCAAAACAAAACTACATTGCTTATTGGGAAACACAAGCAAAGTAAAATGCAGTGCTATCTGGCCGTAAATCAAATCAAATGTTATTTGCCACATGCGCCGAATACAACAGGTGTAGACATTACCGTGAAATCCTTACTTACAGCCCTTAACCAACAATGCATTTATTTTTAATAAAAAAGTAAAATAAAACAAAAAAGTGTTGAGAAAAAAAGAGCAGAAGTCAAATAAAATAACAGTAGGGAGGCTATATACAGGGGGGTACCGGTGCAGAGTCAATGTGCAGGGGCACCGGCTAGTTGAGGTAGTTGAGGTAATATGTACAGTGGGGGAAAAAAGTATTTAGTCAGCCACCAATTGTGCAAGTTCTCCCACTTAAAAAGATGAGAGAGGCCTGTAATTTTCATCATAGGTACACGTCAACTATGACAGACAAAATGAGAAAAAAATATCCAGAAAATCACATTGTAGGATTTTTTATGAATTTATTTGCAAATTATGGTGGAAAATAAGTATTTGGTCAATAACAAAAGTTTCTCAGTACTTTGTTATATACCCTTTGCTGGCAATGACACAGGTCAAACGTTTTCTGTAAGTCTTCACAAGGTTTTCACACACTGTTGCTGGTATTTTGGCCCATTCCTCCATGCAGATCTCCTCTAGAGCAGTGATGTTTTGGGGCTGTCGCTGGGCAACACAGACTTTCAACTCCCTCCAAAGATTTTCTATGGGGTTGAGATCTGAAGACTGGCTAGGCCACTCCAGGACCTTGAAATGCTTCTTACGAAGCCACTCCTTCTTTGCCCGGGCGGTGTGTTTGGGATCATTGTCATGCTGAATGACCCAGCCACGTTTCATCTTCAATGCCCTTGCTGATGGAAGGAGGTTTTCACTCAAAATCTCACGATACATGGCCCCATTCATTCTTTCCTTTACACGGATCAGTCATCCTGGTCCCTTTGCAGAAAAACAGCCCCAAAGCATGATGTTTCCACCCCCATGCTTCACAGTAGGTATGGTGTTCTTTGGATGCAACTCAGCATTCTTTGTCCTCCAAACACGACGAGTTGAGTTTTTACCAAAAAGTTATATTTTGGTTTCATCTGACCATATGACATTCTCCCAATCCTCTTCTGGATCATCCAAATGCACTCTAGCAAACTTCAGACGGGCCTGGACATGTACTGACTTAAGCAGGGGGACACGTCTGGCACTGCAGGATTTGAGTCCCTGGCGGCGTAGTGTGTTACTGATGGTAGGCTTTGTTACTTTGGTCCCAGCTCTCTGCAGGTCATTCACTAGGTCCCCCCGTGTGGTTCTGGGATTTTTGCTCACCGTTCTTGTGATCATTTTGACCCCACGGGGTGAGATCTTGCGTGGAGCCCCAGATCGAGGGAGATTATCAGTGGTGTTGTATGTCTTCCATTTCCTAATAATTGCTCCCACAGTTGATTTCTTCAAACCAAGCTGCTTACCTATTGCAGATTCAGTCTTCCCAGCCTGGTGCAGGTCTACAATTTTGTTTCTGGTGTCCTTTGACAGCTCTTTGGTCTTGGCCATAGTGGAGTTTGGAGTGTGACTGTTTGAGGTTGTGGACAGGTGTCTTTTATACTGATAACAAGTTCAAACAGGTGCCATTAATACAGGTAACGAGTGGAGGACAGAGGAGCCTCTTAAAGAAGAAGTTACAGGTCTGTGAGAGCCAGAAATCTTGCTTGTTTGTAGGTGACCAAATACTTATTTTCCACCATCATTTGCAAATAAATTCATAAAAAATCCTTCAATGTGATTTTCGGGGAAAAAAATCTCAATTTGTCTGTCATAGTTGACGTGTACCTATGATGAAAATTACAGGCCTCTCTCATCTTTTTAAGTGGGAGAACTTGCACAATTGGTGGCTGACTAAATACTTTTTTTCCCCACTGTACATGTGGGTAGAGTTAAAGTGACTATGCATAAATAATTAACAGAGTAGCAGCAGCGTAAAAAGATGGGGTGGGGGTGGGGGGGCAGTGCAAATAGTCCGGGTAGCCATGATTAGCTATTCAGGAGTCTTATGGCTTAGGGGTAGAAGCTGTTGAGAAGCCTTTTGGACTTAGACTTGGCACTCCGGTACCGCTTGCCATGCGGTAGCAGAGAGAACAGTCTATGACTAGGGTGGCTGGAGTCTTTGACAATTTTGAGGGCCTTCCTCTGACACCGCCTGGTATAGAGGTCCTCTGCTCTTGTCCTTCTAGACCTGTCTGCTGCCTTTGATACTGTGAACCATCAGATCCTCCTCTCCACCCTCTCCGAGCTGGGCATCTCCGGCGCGGCTCACTCCTGGATTGCGTCCTACCTGACCGGTCGCTCCTACCAAGTGGCGTGGCGAGAAGCTGTCTCCGCACCACGAGCTCTCACCACTGGTGTCCCCCAGGGCTCAGTTCTAGGCCCTCTCCTATTCTCCCTATACACCAAGTCACTTGGCTCTGTCATATCCTCACATGGCCTCTCCTATTATTGCTACGCTGACGATACACAACTAATCTTCTCCTTTCCCCCTTCTGATAACCAGGTGGCGAATCGCATCTCTGCATGTCTGGCAGACATATCAGTATGGATGACGGATCACCACCTCAAGCTGAACCTTGGCAAGACGGAGCTGCTCTTCCTCCCGGGGAAGGACTGCCCGTTCCATGATCTCGCCATCACGGTTGACAACTCTGTTGTGTCCTCCTCCCAGAGTGCGAAGAGCCTTGGCGTGACCCTGGACAACACCCTGTCGTTCTCCGCTAACATCAAGGCGGTGACCCGATCCTGCAGGTTCATGCTCTACAACATTCGGAGAGTACGACCCTGCCTTACAAAGGAAGCGGCACAGGTCCTAATCCAGGCACTTGTCATCTCCCGTCTGGATTACTGCAACTCGCTGTTGGCTGGGCTCCTGCCTGTGCCATTAAACCCCTACAACTCATCCAGAATGCCGCAGCCCGTCTGGTGTTCAACCTTCCCAAGTTCTCTCACGTCACCCCGCTCCTCCGCACACTCCACTGGCTTCCAGTTGAAGCTCGCATCTGTTACAAGACCATGGTGCTTGCCTATGGAGCTGTGAGGGGAACGGCACCTCTGTACCTTCAGGCTCTGATCAGTCCCTACACCCAAACAAGGGCATTGCGTTCATCCACCTCTGGCCTGCTGGCTCCCCTTCCTCTGCGGAAGCATAGTTCCCGCTCAGCCCAGTCAAAACTGTTCGCTGCTCTGGCACCCCAATGGTGGAACAAGCTCCCTCACGACGCCAGGACAGCGGAGTCACTCACCACCTTCCGGAGACATTTGAAACCCCACCTCTTTAAGGAATACTGGGATAGGATAAAGTAACGCTACCCCCCTGCCCCCCCCCCCCCCCCCCTTAAAAAAAAAAAAAAAGGAAAATGTGTAAAGTGGTTAACCCACTGGCTATAGGGTGAATGCACCAATTTGTAAGTCGCTCTGGATAAGAGCGTCTGCTAAATGACGTAAATGTAATGTAAATGTCCTGGATGGCAGGAAGCTTGGCCCCAGTGATGTACTGGGCCGTACGCACTACCCTCTGTAGTGCCTTGCGGTCGGAGGCCGAGCAGTTGCCATACCAAGCGGTGATGCAACCAGTCAGGATGCTCTCGATGGTGCAGCTGTATATCTTTTTGAGGATCTGAGGACCCATGCCAAATCTTTTCAGTCACCTGAGGGGGAATAGGCTTTGTCGTGCCCTCTTCACAACTGTCTTGGTGTGTTTGGACCATGATAGTTCGTTGGTGATGTGGACACCAAGGAACTTGAAGCTCTCAACCTGTTCCACTACAGGCCCCGTCGATGAGAATGGGGGTGTGCTCAGTCCTCTTTTTTTCCTGTAGTCCACAATTATCTCCTTTGTCTTGGTCACATTGAGGGAGAGGTTGTTATCCTGGCACCACACGGCCAGGTCTCTGACCTCCTCCCTATAGGGTGTCTCATCGTTGTCGGTGATCAGGCCTACCACTGTTGTGTCGTCGGCAAACTTAATGATGGTGTTGGAGTCGTGCCTGGCCATGCAGTCATGGGTGAACAAGGAGTACAGGAGGGGACTGAGCACACACCCCTGAGGGGCCCCCATGTTGAGGATCAGCGTGGCAGATGTGTTGTTACCTACCCTTACCACCTGGGGGCGGCCTGTCAGGAAGTCCAGGATCCAGTTGCAGAGGGAGGTGTTTAGTCCCAGGATCCTTAGCTTAGTGATGAGCTTTGAGGGCACTATGGTGTTAAACACTGAGCTGTAGTCAATGAATAGCATTCTCACGTAGGTGTTCCTCTTGTCCAGGTGGGAAAGGGCAGTGTGGAGTGCAATAGAGATTGCATCATCTGTGGATCTGTTGGGGCGGTATGCAAATTGGAGTGGGTCTAGGGTTTCTGGGATAATGGTGTTGATGTGAGCCATGACCAGCCTTTCAAAGCACTTCATGGCTACAGACGTCAGTGCTACGGGTCGGTAGTCATATAGGCAGATTATCTTAGTGTCTATGTTGTCTGCTTGAAACATATTGGTATTACAGACATGTTGAAAATGTTGGTGAAGACACTTGCCAGTTGGTCAGCACATGCTCGGAGTACACGTCCTGGTAGTCCGTCTGGCCCTGCGGCCTTGTGAATGTTGACCTGCTTAAAAGTCTTACTCACATCGGCTACGGAGAGCGTGATCACATAGTCATCTGGAACAGCTGGTGCTCTCATGCATGCTTCAGTGTTGCTTGCCTCGAATAGAAGCTATGCCTTGCCATAGAAGTGGTTTAGCTCGTCTGGTAGGCTTGTGTCACTGGGCAGCTCGCGGCTGTGCACCGTGGCTAACTATTTGACCATGGTTACTGATCAAAACCTTAGACAAACCTTGACAAAGTACAGGCTCAGTGAGCACAGCCTTATCATTGAGAAGGGTAGACACAGGAAAACCTGGCTCCCTGTAAAGGAAAGGCTGTGAAACCACTGCACCACAGCAGAACCTGAGACAGAGCTGCATATCCTGACAATTTGTCAAAAATATAAAACAATTAGATTGTTTTGAAACCGTTTTTCAAGGTTTCAAAGACCTCTCTGATGAGAATAGGCTACCCGTCCTGTTCAGGGAGGAAGCAGAGAGCTGTGGGTTGGCAGCGCACTACATTGCTGCCTGCCATAAGATGAGGGACAGTGTCTGACAGACCAACCAACCTGCAAATGTCCTCTATATTGTTATTGTTCAATGGTTATTTTGACGCTTGGTTATTGTTGTTACTGTTGTCCCGTTGACAATATTGATTATTATTATTTTAAATATCCAAAGTAAGCTTGGCAGTATGTACATTGTTACGTCATGCCAATAAAGCAAATTGAATTGAATTGAGAGAGAGACACCACTGTAAATATAAATACAACTGTAAATACAACCCAAATGTTTATTTATTTTCCCTATTGTACTTTAACTATATGACATTTGAAATGTCTTTATTCTTTTAGAATGTTTGTGAGTGTAATGTTTACTGTAAAAAAACATTTTGTTTATTTCACTTTTGTTTATTATCTATTTCTCTTGCTTTGGCAACGTTAACATATGTTTCCCATGCCAATAAAGCCCTTAAATTGAATTTAATTGAGAGAGAGCAGAGAGCAGAGAGCGAGAGAGAGAGTGAGAGAGAGAGAGCGAGAGAGAGAGCGAGAGAGAGAGCGAGAGAGAGAGAGAGCGAGAGAGAGAGAGCGAGAGAGAGAGCGAGAGAGAGAGCGAGAGAGAGAGCGAGAGAGAGCAGAGAGAGAGAGCAGAGAGAGAGAGAGAGAGAGAGAGAGAGAGAGCAGAGAGAGAGAGCAAGAGAGAGAGAGAGAGAGAGAGAGAGCAGAGAGAGAGAGCAGAGAGAGAGAGAGAGAGAGAGAGAGAGAGAGAGCAGAGAGAGAGAGCAAGAGAGAGAGAGAGAGAGAGAGAGAGGGAAAGAGCGAGAGAGATGGTTCAGAGAGAGGGCTAACACAAACAAAGGCAGGTTGATTCTCTTTGATGCTGATGCCGGTCGGTGTGTGTCATCTAAATACTGTGTCACTTCGCTCTCCTCCGCTTTTCTTCCTTTCTGTTGTGCTGTCTGTTCTGCTTGTTGTCAATGTGATGGGTGTCATTGTTGAAGACCAGATCATGTGAAAAGCAGGTTAAAGAACGATTCATGCCAGTATGAGACCGCTGCCGCAACAACAACCATTATGATAGAAGAAGAAATATAATAATAATAATGACACAGACAGTAATAACTGTCTTCCCAATAATAACAGGACACTGTCAATCAATAGATACATTTCCTGATTATTTTAAAGGGCGACTGCACTTCCTGATTTAGCATTGTTTTTCCCCATCAATGCTCAGATGTTGAAGCGGCAATATGTAACTTTCTGGGCGACCCGACCAAATTCACATAGAAATGTGTGTTATAGATCTGTCATTCTCATTAAAAGCAAGTGTAAGAATCTGTAAATCTGTTCTATGTACGCTACTTCTATGCTTCCCGTTCTTTATTTGTTAAGTCTTTTACTTTCACATATGTACACCAGCTTCAAACAGCTGAAAATACAATATTTTTTTTGTTATGGAAAATATATTTCACAGCTGTTTAGATGGTACAATGATTCTCTACACTATACCTGCTTGCTTTGTCACATAAACTGAAATTAGGAGAATTATTAGAATTTTAGCAACCAGGAAATGACGGTGCGATTTCTGCATAGTGCATCTTTAAGTTCCATATTTGGGGGACTTTGAGCGGGTTCTGGGAACGGTTCCGTCTGACATTTTGGTGTACAAAGCGTTCACTGTACGCCTTAGGTAGGGCTGCAGAGGGAGGGTATTTTACTGGTAACTTTCTAAGTTTGCCAGTAAACTACCAGAATTTTGGTATCATTCAAGGATTCTGTGTAATCTATCACAAGACATCCAGTGGCCCTTTTAATAGGTACTTCCTATTATCACAGGTGTCTAATTATCTTTGGCCCTCTGTGTGGCCTTATCACATTTAAAATAAGATGATTTTAAATAAATAAAAAAGGACAAAGCTGTAAAAAAAATATTGTAAATATTTTTAAAAATCTACTTAGTGAATACCATTGGTGTTAAATATTAAGTTTTCAGCATGAAACATCTTTTATATTTTTTTTTACACACTTTTATTTATTTTACTATGTCAGAATGTATTTGTTGTCAGTAACCACGTTTCCATCCAACCATTTCATGCTGATGAATTACCTGACGCAGGAAACATTTCTCGACCGTGCTGATGGAAACAGGAAATGCCGATACTATTTTATAAATACCAACAGACGGTTTGTTCAACGACATGGTGGGATCTTTTTGTGTCGGTAAAATTAATTATGCAAAAAAATTGCGTTGGAAACGCCTTTATGTGCAAATATTGATATAATGACCATCATATGGAAGTAAACTTGGAGTGACGCGATGACGTGTTGTGTGGTCCTCCCACTATGACTCGGGAAAGCATGTAGTTTATCAGGCTACAGATTAAATAAATGATGATGAACTTCACAGGGTGGTGAAAAGTGCAAGGTGATGAGCTTGATGCTCCTTTCCAATAAATATAGAGGATCTTATTCTGGTGACATGATGATCGATGCTTGGCTGCCGTTTGATAAATACAAATAATATCACTCTTATCCATAATAAATGTCATAATGTACCGTAGGTAGCCTACAGGCACTGTATCTGCCAGCTGTTGAGCAGTTGGCTAGATAGCACGTGCCAAGACCAGAGTGGGCACATTTGCTACATAACGCAACAGTTTTAATCACAAAACCATCAGTAGAGTTGAAAATGAGATGGAAACACATTTAAGTTGTATTTTTCATTCTGTACATGGGGAATTTAACCGCAAACATTATTTTTATGTGAACTACGTCATCACGCACAGACCTTTATCCACAAAAAGTCCGTTTGATGGAAACACATCTCTTGTGGGAAAATCCACAGATTTTAGAATATTCACATGAAAATCTGTCACAAAGTTGATGGAAAGCTAGCTAGGTGTTTAGGCATCAAACTGGTGGCAGTTGTGAAAAAAGTAAATAGTAGCAAGAGTTGCAGAATTAATTGAAAATAATGCCATCGTTGATTAGATGCTTTTTCATTAATTAGGCTATTTTCTCTTTAACCATATGGACAGATCTAAAAAATGAATTATATATATATGAAGACATAAAAATAAAAAAGTTATTCAAGTATAAACGACCAAAGTTACGATAGATTGCCATAAATGTTCTGTTAATTACCAATATTTCGATAGATTTCGGTAACTTTGGTAAACTACCGGTAGCTTTGCAACCCTAGTCGTAGGGTCCCGTATCTCATAGTGCCAAAAAGCCACATCTCTGTGCTCTCCGCTCCCACTCACCCAGCGGGGCTGACTTGAAGTGTCAGATTTCAGACCCTACATAGGGAGCGACGTGTCACACTTTCTGCCCTATACAGACAACATAACGATGTGTCTGTGAAACTCTCAACAGCTCTCAACATGAAAAAATACAAAACCATTTCGAATAATTTAACTGAGACCACATTTTCTTGGTCACAGACGGACAAAATCACTGTGTGCTTAAAGCTGAAGTTGCAATGAGTTTGTACACATTTTAATGGGATCAATGCTCTGCTCAGCGGTCGTTAAGGAGAAAATGATCTGTCGGCAGTTATATGAAATAGTGCCAATATTGTACTGTCACTAAGAATGATCATATTTATTTTTACAGTTATAGGAAATGTGAAATCTTATAGTAAGTAGTTTATAATTTGATTGGTACAATTTTTTGAAGGCATTTCAGTCATTTCAAGCCCTATTGCCCCATGTCTGTTGAATAGGAAAAACATTTTTTGATGTTTAATATTTTAATAATATTTACACTATGTACTTGAGCTAGTTTCCTCAAAAGTGACTACACCTCAGCAGTTTATAACATTACCAGTTATTGTTTATGGCAATCTCATGAAAAATAATTACGTTGGGGTATGTCTTTTTAGGCGGAAATCATTCAACTGGTTAAGACATGCTAGAGGCCATGGCTGAAGGCAAACGAGAGTTGTCTCGGGGGTGTCGTTTGATGTGGGTATTTCTTGGGTGTATCTTTGCAATTCAATCACAACAAACAAGGGCAGTAGTGAGTACAGCGAGGTAAGCTAATTTAGCTTTGCTATGGAGACAACAACGTTTTGAAGTTGAGGACTTCTCCCCTCCTGACTGACTCGCCATCTCTAGATGGTCAGCTAATTCAGTTCTATGTGGAGGCTAAAGCCTGCGCTGCCCTTGTGTTTAGCCAAGCTGACAGCGGCAAGCTAGCATAGCTTGGCGATAGCTGCAACAGGCTATCCTATCTAGCTGATATTTCTCTGTCAAATCAGTTACGGCAAAATAGCATAAGCCAGTGTCTGGAATGTGTTTCATAAGACATTTGTTCTACAACACCTTGCTACGAAAGCAGCTTGCAATTTAGTTTCAACGTTTCATCACGTAATGTAAATACATGTTACTGTGGAAACGGTATTAACTGCAAGTTGAATGCCCGGTCTTGAGTCAGCTCAGCTGTTCTACAACACATTATTCTATAACTGTTAGATGTTTCCAGGGGGACAAATCCCAGAACTACTAATATCCCATATGATCATGAGGAAGGTGAGGGATCAGCCCAGAACTACACGGCAGGACCTGGTCAATGACCTGAAGAGAGCTGGGACCACAGTCTCAAAGAAAACCATTAGTAACACACTACACCGTCATGGATTAAAATCCTGTAGCGCACGCAAGGTCCCCCTGCTCAAGCCAGCGCATGTCCAGGCCCGTCTGAAGTTTGCCAATGACCATCTGGATGATCCAGAGGAGGAATGGGAGAAGGTCATGTGGTCTGATGAGATAAAAATAGAGCTTTTTGGTCTAAACTCCACTCGCCGTGTTTGGAGGAAGAAGAAGAATGAGTACAACCCCAAGAACACCATCCCAACCGTGAAGCATGGAGGTGGAAACATCATTCTTTGGGGATGCTTTTCTGCAAAGGGGACAGGACGACTGCATCGTATTGAGGGGAGGATGGATGGGGCCATGTATCGCGAGATCTTGGCCAACAACCTCCTTCCCTCAGTAAGGGCATTGAAGATGGGTCGTGGCTGGGTCTTCCAGCATGACAACGACCCGAAACACACAGCCAGGGCAACTAAGGAGTGGCTCCATAAGAACCATCTCAAGGTCCTGGAGTGGCCTAACCAGTCTCCAGACCTGAACCCAATAGAAAATCTTTGGAGGGAGCTGAAAGTCCGTATTGCCCAGCGACAGCCCCGAAACCTGAAGGATCTGGAGAAGGTCTGTATGGAGGAGTGGGCCAAAATCCCTGCTGCAGTGTGTGCAAACCTGGTCAAGACCTACAGGAAACGTATGATCTCTGTAATTGCAAACAAAGGTTTCTGTACCAAATATTAAGTTCTGCTTTTCTGATGTATCAAATACTTATGTCATGCAATAAAATGCAAATTAATTACTTAAAAATCATACAATGTGATTTTCTGGATTTTTGTTTTAGATTCCGTCTCTCACAGTTGAAGTGTACATATGATAAAAATTACAGACCTCTACATGCTTTGTAAGTAGCTCCCCACTGTATATAATGGTGTGAAATAGACAGTATGGGCAGTATATGAATAGAAAAGGTGTGTGCAGCAGTAGTTATATAGGATGAGCTTCGACCAGAATAAAGTATATACTGTATATTTGAAGTGGGTAAAACAGTATGGAAATAATTATTAAAGTGACCAGTTTTCAATGACTATGTACATAGGGGCGGCAGGTAGCTTAGTGGTTCAGAGCGTTGTGCCAGTAACCGAAAGGTCGCTGGTTCTAATCCCTGAGCCGACTAGGTGAAAAAATCTGTCGATGTGCCCTTGAGCAAGGCACTTAACCCTAATTGCTCCTGTAAGTCGCTCTGGATAAGAGCGTCTGCTAAATGACGTAAATGTAAAATGTAGGGCAGCAGTTTTCTAAGGTGCAGGGTAGAGTATTGGGTGGTAGCCGGCTAATAACGGTGACTAAGTTTCAGGGCAGGGCACTGGGTGGAGGCCGGCTAGTGGGGAGATAGTAGTGATTTATCAGTCTCTCTGTCCAAGCTTTGATGCACCTGTACTGTCTCCGCCTTCTAGATGGTAGCGGGGTGAACAGGCCGTGGCTCGGGGTGGCTGAGGTACTGTAGATGTCCTGGAGAGCAGGCAGTGTGCCCCCCTGTGATGCGTTGGGCTCACCTCCTGGGGTCGGCCTGTCAGGAAGTCTAGGACCCAGTTGCACAGGGTGGAGTTCAGACCCAGAGCTTAGTGATGAGCTTGGAGGGCACTATGGTGTTGAAGGCTGAGCTGTAGTCGATGAACAGCATTCTCACATAGGAATTTTCTCTTGTCCAGGTGGGATAGGTCTTGTTGCGTTCTCCCTGGTGCACTCGTTCGTTCGTGAGCTGGCTCCTCGTTCTAAATAGTATAATCTAATCTGTTCAACGCAGCATGCAGACGTGGTCAGTCGGTTTTTGACATGCAAAGTGAAATAGGTGTTTATATGATGTTGTTCAAATGCACACATCTCTTTATACATCTTCTCAAAGAAATGACTGGTAGTTCGAAAACGTATTTCTGCCATGCTCCTTTGTTGACAACTACAACCACCATGCGCCCCGGGTATTCAGACAATCAGTGGCCGCCACTGCAACCAGCTGCGTACGCTGAATGATTGCTGATACGTTTTGCTATTTGCTGCCAGAGCCAGAGCTATATTTGTAGTAGACAAGTACCGTCCGTCCTTAATTTATTTTGGACCCCGAAAATACACAATAAACTTTTATGAGAACAGGCATGTTATTTTGGGTTAGCATTGGAAGCCCCCAAATGCTAAGTAGCTACATAACTTGCAAATTCGGGTTAATTATCATATCTTAGTCCGAGTTGAAATGAGTTGGCTAGCTAGCTAACGTTAGCTAGCCAGTTCGAGTTGAAACATTATTGAAAGCAAGCTGGCTACATCCTATGATTAGCTAGCAAGCTAGTATCCAAGTGCCTGCCCTGTATTGACCCTAAATGCTAATGATATACAGTTAGCTGTTGTTAGCAAGGTAGCTAGGTAGCTAGCTAACGTTAGCTATCTAATATTGTTGAAATTCATTGGAAGTTTACACCAACTTTATGGAAGACCATTTTCACTCCTGTTTGTCGAGCGAAATGTGTGTGAATTGCACCCATATGCAGACTAGACAACAAATGTCCACATGGCAGCTGGGGGTGGACCACAACGTGTTGTCTCTGTGCAATTGGGCATCATTGGAAAAAGTGAGTCATGGTGAACTCACTTACAAAACTCAGTTTTGGATGATACTAACTTTATGACCAAAATTATCCTATTTGCACTTTGTAATCAATTTCGACACTAGATTAACTGTTTCTCACTCATATTGATGCCACATAGGCCGTTTAATACCAGAGACGTTGGTTCTAAGGGGCAGTTTTTTATTTATTTTACATTTATTTAACTAGGCAAGTCAGTTAAGAACAAATTCTTATTTACAATGACGGCCTACACCGGCCAAACCCGGACGACGCTGGGCCAATTGTGTGCCTCCCTATGGGACTCCCAATCACGGCCGGTTGTGATACAGCCTGGAATCGAACCAGGGGGTCTGTAGTGACGCCTCTAGCACTGAGATGCAGTGCCTTAGACCGCTGCGCCACTCGGTCTGTAGTGACGCCTCTAGCACTGAGATGCAGTGCCTTAGACCGCTGCGCCACTTGGTCTGTAGTGACGCCTCTAGCACTGAGATGCAGTGCCTTAGACCGCTGCGCCACTCGGTCTGTAGTGACGCCTCTAGCACTGAGATGCAGTGCCTTAGGCCGCTGCGCCACTCGGTCTGTAGTGACGCCTATAGCACTGAGATGCAGTGCCTTAGACCGCTGAGATGCAGTGCCTTAGACCGCTGCGCCACTCGGTCTGTAGTGACGCCTCTAGCACTGAGATGCAGTGCCTTAGCCCGCTGAGATGCAGTGCCTTAGACCGCTGCGCCACTCGGTCTGTAGTGACGCCTATAGCACTGAGATGCAGTGCCTTAGACCGCTGAGATGCAGTGCCTTAGACCGCTGCGCCACTCGGGAGCCCAGACCGCTGCGCCACTCGGGAGCCCAGACCGCTGCGCCACTCGGGAGTTGACCTTTCACAGACAGAAACCAGGACCCAGTTTACAGCTGAAGCATTTCTGTCTGCTGCCGTCACCTCATAAGTGAGAGCTCTGTTTCCCTACAAAACCATCCACCAGAATGTGTCTCGTCAATGGATCACTCCATTTTACATCCCATTGGGTGATAGACAGGCAGCCTTTATGACTGTCAGTCCTTCAGCAGCCCCAAAACACAATAACATATGTAATTAGTCTGGAGTTTCCTCTATGAAACAGTCCCTTTCTGACCTTGAAAACTAAACAAGGTATGATATATTACACAGTTATATTATATAATTATATTATAGTAAAAATACATCCAATTAACCATCTGTGTGAGTGTCCTCGGTGGCGTCGTGATGATGAAAGTCGCAGCTGTTGATGTGCTGATGTGTCTGTTTGTCTCCCTCTTTGCTTTGCCTGATTTTCCCCCACTTTTTGAACAACTCCACCCACCCCCCATCCCACTCCAGGACCTTGAGATGGTTCTTATGGAGCCACTCCTTAGTTGCCCTGGCTGTGTGTTTCGGGTCGTTGTCATGCTGGAAGACCCAGCCACGACCCATCTTCAATGCCCTTACTGAGGGAAGGAGGTTGTTGGCCAAGATCTCGCGATACATGGCCCCATCCATCCTCCCCTCAATACGATGCAGTCGTCCTGTCCCCTTTGCAGAAAAGCATCCCCAAAGAATGATGTTTCCACCTCCATGCTTCACGGTTGGGATGGTTTTCTGGATTGGTCATGAGCAGTCTTTTTCTCGCTTCTTTTTCTCTTTTGGGGGTCGAGTTGATTCAGATCCAAAAAACAAAGAATGATGCTTGTTGGCTTCATCTGCTCTGTTTTGTTTCTGGTGGCTATAACCTTAGGTTGCAAGTGACTTTCACTTTCTCTCCAGCTCTGGAGCAGCAGGGTCATTCCAGTAGGCGGGGCTAGTGCGAAGACACACCCAGAAGGTCCAGCCCCCAAGGCGACTCAGGCCTCAACCTCCTTGTTTTCGTTCAGAGTGAAAACACTACACAAGAAGTGGAGCGGTTTCACAGGAGGCTGCTGAGGGGGAGAACGGACCAAATGGAATGGCATCAAACACCTGGAAACCATGTGTTTGATGTATTTAATACCATTCCACTAATTCCGCTCCAGTCATTACTATGAGCCCGTTCTCCCCAATTAAGCTGCCACCAACCTCATGTGAGCGGTAAAGTGTCGCCCACGACCTGTGGATTTCACCTTTTAAAGGCCTGTAACCCCCTGCTATGGATAGACCTTACATCCTGACACAAACACACACTCACACACACGCACACGCCAACACTTTACATACTTCATCTTCTCTTGCTGTGAAGACAAACCTATAGTGTCAGGTTACATGAAGGTGAACAGGCTAGAGACCTGTATGCACATGACTATTTTCAACTCTCTCTCTCTCTCTCTCTCTCTCTCTATTGCATTTTCTCACGACTGCTCCAATGACTGCTTCAATGCATAGAAAGACATTTATGAGACAGTGTGGCGTACGGTGTTGTCAGGTCAAGTTAACATGGACATAACCAGCTACATACAAAACACACAGGAGGGGCTGCGTCTCTAATGGCACCCTATTCCCTATATAGTACACTGCTTTTGACCAGGGCCCTGGTCAAAAGTAGTGCACTATATAGGGAATAGGGTGCCATTTGGTATGGAACCTCATTGTGTCTTGCCTTAGATCCTATGGTGGTTCTCAGCTCAGTGGGATCTCTTTTTCTGTCTGTCTGAGAGAGGCTGACCTGCCACACTGCCACAGGCAATCATCAGCTGCCCAAGAGTCACGTGGAGATTCCTGGAAGACACTTTCTCTTTTCCCTTTCTCTCTCTCATCCAGCTGAGCCTCTCAATCTCTGCCCTTTCAAGGGAGAACACATCTCTTACAAGAAAAGAGAGTGTGTTTTTTTGTTTTGGTCAGTTGGTTATTTGAGAACAATTTAGAATGTTAAATATTGTGTTGCGATTTCAATATCTGCGTCAGACATTTATTTTCATTCAGAGTTACATGTTGACGTGGAATCTCATCTTGTCTTGGTAACATCTCGGAAAAGTACCAGTATAAAAACATGTCTTCTGACAGACGGTGTCTTTATATTTCCAGCAGTTGTTTTGCTAGAAAACGGCAGTTAACTGGGATACTTTAAACCCTTTAAAGGTCAAATCCATTGTGATGAAATGAAACACCTCAACCTGTAAAATATAATTTCTTAACTTTTATTTTGGCCGTGCCTTTGCTTTACGAGGCGGTAAAGCAGCAGTGTGAATAACTGCGTCCCAAATGGCACCCTATTCCCTACATAGTGCACTACTTTTGACCAGAGCCCTATGGGCAGAGAGATAGGCTCCCTATGGGCTCTGGTCAAAAGTAATGCACTATGTACAGAATAGAACTCCCATTTGGGATACAACTACTCAATGCTGCTTTGCCGCCTCGTACGGCTGGTTGGGCTGATTGTGGATTCAGTAAAGCCCCTGGGAGGTGGGCCTCCTCTGAGGCGGCAGCGGCTTCCTGTGAAGGGTCCCTGAGGTATCCTCCCACCCTGAGGTATCCTCCCACCCTGAGGTATCCTCCCACCCTGAGGTATCCTCCCACCCTGAGGTATCCTCCCAGGAAGATAAAAGAGAACTCAGCCAGCAGCAGACAGTTGTCCGTAATCACTTCCTACTAGGGGAATTGTTATATATATCGCTCTTCCATTTTAAAACACATACATGGATCAAAAGACATACCAAAATGGATGAGGCTAGGAACTAGGACGTTCTGCTCCAGATTTGACTTTGATGGCCGACAAACGACACAGAGAGAGAGAGAGAGAGAGAGAGAGAGAGAGAGAGAGAGAGAGAGAGTGAGAGAGAAGCTTGTCCAATCGCTGATCAAATACCTTCTGGGAGAGAGGGAGAGTGTGATGCAATTTCTCTGGTTGATTTCACCAGCGACTATCTCCAGACGATTTGTCAAACAGGTAGATAGCAGTAACAGGAGACTACCGTCGCTGTATATTAATGATGAGGGGGGTGGAATTGAGATGTACTGTAGTTCTGTGAAGCTAGACCAGAGCTTCAAGAAACTAAATCGAACAGTTCATCTTTCACATTGAAAGAGATTGTAACATTACGGGGCTGGCACCAAAAAAAAAGCAGAATTTGGAGGGTGGCATAGTCGAGGTAGACTTGGTACTATTCAGAGAAAACCAGAGCCCAGCCAGAGGTAGGTTCTGTCCCAAATGGCACCTTATCCCCACACACAGTGCATTCGGAAAGTGTTCAGACACCTTGACTTTTTCCACATTTTGTTACGTTACAGCCTTATTCTAAAATGGATTAAATTGATATTTTTCCCCTCATCAAATCTAATTCTAATATGGATTTTTACTTTTTATTCCTCATCAATCTACACACTATACCCCATAATGACGGAGCAAAAAACGGGTTTTTAGAAATGTTTGCACATATAACCTTTACATAAGTATCCAGACCCTTTACTCAGTACTTTGTTGAAGCACCTTACGCAGCGATTACAGCCACAAGTCTTCTTGGGTATGACGCTACAAGCTTGGCACACCTGTATTTGGGGAGTTTCTCCCATTCTTCTCTGCAGATCCTCTCAAGCTCTGTGAAGTTGGATGGGGAGCGTCGCTGCACAGCTATTTTCAGGTCTTTCCAGAGACGTTCGACCAGGTTCAAGTCCGGGCTCTGGCTGGGCCACTCAAGGACATTCAGAGACTTGTCCTGAAGCCAATCCTGCGTTGTCTTGGCTGTGTGCTGAGGGTCGTTGTCCTGTTGGAAGGTGAACCTTCAACCCAGTCTGAGGTCCTGAGCGCTCTGGAGCAGGTTTTCATCAAGGATCTCTTTGCTCCGTTCATCTTTCCCTCAATCCTGACTAGTCTCCCGGTCCCTGCTGTGAAAAACCTCCCCACAGCATGATGCTGCCACCACCATAATTCACCGTAATGATGGTGCCAGGTTTCCTCCAGACGTGACACTTGGCATTCAGGCCAAAGAGTTCAATCTTGGTTTCATCAGACCAGAGAATCTTGTTTCTCATGGTCTGAGAGTTCTTTAGGTGCCTTTTGGCAAACTCCAAGCGGGCTGTCATGTGCCATTTACTGAGGAGTGGCTTCCGTCTGGCCACTCTATCATAAAGGCCTGATTGGTGGAGTGCTGCAGAGATTGTTGTCCTTCTGGAAGGTTCTCCCATCTCCACAGAGGAACTCTGGAGCTCTGTCAGAGTGACCATTGGATTCTTGGTCACCTCCCTGACCAAGGCCCTTCTCCCCCGATTGCTCAGTTTGGCCGGGCGGCCAGCTCTAGGAAGAGTCTTGGTTGTTCCAAACTTCTTCCCTTTAAGATTGATGGAGGCCACTGTGTTCTTGGGGACCTTCAATGCTGCAGAAGTTTTTTGGTACAGTTCCCCAGATCTGTGCCTAAACACAATCCTGTCTCGGAGCTCTACGGACAATTCCTTTGACCTCATGGCTTGTTTTTTTCTCTGACATGCGCTGTCAACTGTGGGACCTTATATAGACAGGTGTGTGCCTTTCCAAATAATGTCCAATCAATTGAATTTACCACAGGTGGACTCCATCCTTGAGATGTTTCTACAACTTGATTGATCAATAGAAACAGGCTGCTCCTGAGCTCAATTTCGAGTCTCATAGCAAAGGGTCTGAGTACTTATGTAAATAAGGTATTTCTGTTTTTTATTTTTTTTATACATTTGCAAACATTTCTAAAAACCTGTTTTCTCTTTGTCATTATGGGGAATTGTGTGTAGATTGATGTGGAAAAATTTATTTCATCCATTTTAGAATAAGGCTGTAACGTAACAACATTTGAAAAAAAAGTCAAGGGGTCTGAATACTTTCCGAATGCACTACTTTTGACCAGAACCTTATGGCTTATTCAGAGCCCAGTAAGAGGTAACCTGCATCCGATATGGCTACTACTACTTTTGACCTATGACCTATGACCTATGGGTCTGCACTATGGTGAATAGGGTGTAATTTGTGACGTGGGCCCCAGACATAGGTAATGAGAGTTGTGTCCCAAGTGACACCATATTCCCTATGTAGTGCACTACTTTTGATGAGAGCCGCCCTATGCGCCCTGGTCAAAAGTAGTGCACTACACAGGGAACCGTGTAGTATTTGGGACGTACCAACAGTGACCGCAGGCTGTGAGGTGTGTTCTGGTCTAGTCAGGAACGAAGCTGCTCTCTTATCAGTCTGCATCCCAAATGGCATCCTATCCCCTATGTGGTGTACTACTTTTGACCAAGGGCCCATAGGGCACTCAATAGGGAATAGTTTGCTATTTGGGAGGCACACCAGAAATCAAACCCAGTTAAGTCCACCCACCAACGACCGGCCTGCTGCCACTACCACTACAGAAGAGAGTGTTACACCACTAAGCTAAAGGCTTAACCCCCCAGCTTAGATCAGGAAGTACCGAAGCACCATGAGTACTCGCCACTCCAAAGGGTGAATTTTTTTGACTGTGTTAAGAAATGCGGCTATTGTGGAGAATCCTATCACTTCAAACACTTGTGGCATTTATTTTCAAAACTGTTGTTAGCAACCGAATCGTAGCAGAGATTGTACTTAAGGTCCCTTTCAAGACTGTGTGCTCCACCTGTATGAGGAGTCAGGTGCTTTGTGACAACATAAGATACTAGCTACTTGGACTAAAACCACAGATTTGTTTCCTCTGGGATTTTAACCAGCAACCACGCGGAATGGTTACTAGTCCACTTTGAGCTAGGTACAACAACTGCTGCTGATTAATGTTATCATGGTTGTGTCTAGTCTAACATAATTCAACTGTGTTAACCACCTTCCTCTCAGCTTCAGACGTGTTTTACCACATTGGGACATTTCAGACACCTCGCTAACTTTCAGAGGGCTGATGATGCTCTGACAAAATGTCCTTCAACCCTCTTTCCCGTCTCCCTCTAAATCCCAACCACAGGGCAGTACGATGAAGTTATCTGTACTGCAGCAGACTTGGGTTTAAATACTATTTGAAATAATTTCAACAAATAAATAATTTCCAACTACCTAAACTGTGCTTGATCAAGCTTTTCATGTTGAAACGAAAACGCCTTCACGGAAAAAACACATATATTTCAAGTGATCACGTGAAGTGTTCCAAAAACACGTTTTCATGTGATCACGTGAAGTGTTCCAAAAACATGTTTTCATGTGATCACGTGAAGTGTTCCAAAAACACGTGTTTTCATGTGATCACGTGATCTTATGACAAGTTAATGCGATAATATGTGACACCATTTAAAGCAACATGTGAAAACATTAAACGACATTTGATAACATTAATTACACATGTGATAACACTAAACTACACATGTGGTAACACTAAACTACACGTGATAACACTAAACTACACATGTGATAATACTAAACTATACGTGATAGCACTAAACTACACATGTGAAAACATTAAACTACACGTGAAAACACTAAACTACACATGTGATAACACTAAACTACACATGTGAAAACATTCAACTACACGTGTGATAACACTAAACTACACACGTGATAACACTAAACTACACATGTGATAACACTAAACTACACATGTGAAAAATGTGATCGCATGTGAAGTATTTCAAAAACACATGTTTTCACAGTATTTGAAAGATGTCAAATAGTATTTGAATCCATGTCTGGTAGGTAGGCAGGTGTCGCGCCCTGGCTCTCTATAGATTCATTATTTACCCCTCTCTTCTCTCTGTCTGCTAGCAACAGCTCTCTATAGATTCATTATTTAACTATCTCTCTTCTCTCTGTCTGCTATGAACAGCTCTCTATAGATTCATTATTTACCTCTCTCTTCTCTCTGTCTGCTAGCAACAGCTCTCTATAGATTCATTATTTAACTATCTCTCTTCTCTCTGTCTGCTATGAACAGCTCTCTGTAGATTCATTATTTACCTCTCTCTTCTCTCTGTCTGCTAGCAACAGCTCTCTATAGATTCATTATTTAACTATCTCTCTTCTCTCTGTCTGCTAGAAACAGCTCTCTATAGATTCATTATTTACCCCTCTCTTCTCTCTGTCTGCTAGCAACAGCTCTCTATAGATTCATTATTTAACTATCTCTCTTCTCTCTGTCTGCTATGAACAGCTCTCTATAGATTCATTATTTACCTCTCTCTTCTCTCTGTCTGCTAGCAACAGCTCTCTATAGATTCATTCTTTACCTCTCTCTTCTCTCTGTCTGCTAGCAACAGCTCTCTATAGATTCATTATTTAACTATCTCTCTTCTCTCTGTCTGCTATGAACAGCTCTCTATATATTAATTATTTACCTCTCTCTTCTCTCTGTCTGCTAGCAACAGCTCTCTATAGATTCATTATTTAACTATCTCTCTTCTCTCTGTCTGCTAGAAACAGCTCTCTATAGATTCATTCTTTACCTCTCTCTTCTCTCTGTCTGCTAGAAACAGCTCTCTATAGATTCATTATTTAACTATCTCTCTTCTCTCTGTCTGCTAGCAACAGCTCTCTATAGATTCATTATTTAACTATCTCTCTTCTCTCTGTCTGCTATGAACAGCTCTTTATAGATTCATTATTTACCTCTCTCTTCTCTCTGTCTGCTAGCAACAGCTCTCTATAGATTCATTATTTAACTATCTCTCTTCTCTCTGTCTGCTAGAAACAGCTCTCTATAGATTCATTCTTTACCTCTCTCTTCTCTCTGTCGGCGTCCCAAATGGCACCATATTCCCTATGGGCTCTGGTCAAAAGTAGTGCACTAAATAAGACATAGGGCGCCATTTGGAAAGCATCCACATTCTTTACCCATGTCCTCTCCTCTCTTCTGCCCCACTGCTCAGAGCCTCAGAGGTAAAGTACAGTTGAAATCCCTCTATGAAATGTTTAGCGACCACTATTATTATCAGACCTCAGGATAAGACCCAGATGCAGACAGTTCGAAATAACAAAAGTTTATTTACAAAACATGGGGCAGGCAAACGACAGGTCAAGGGCAGTAATCATTTTACATTTACAGTTTAGTCATTTAGCAGACGCTCTTATCCGGAGCGACTTACAGTTAGTGAGTGCATGCATTTTCCATACTGGCCCCCCGTGGGAAACGAACCCACAACCCTGGCGTTGCAAACGCCATGCTCTACCAACTGAGCTACACAGGACCAAGGGCAGATACCGTAAGGTACAGAACGGCAGGCAGGCTCAGGGTCAGAGCAGGCAGAATGGTCAATACCGGAAGAACTAGAAAACAGTAACTAACGAGAAACAGGAGTACGGGGAAAAAAACGCTGGTAGGCTTGACGAGACAAGACGAACTGGCAACAGACAAACAGAAAATACAGGTATATATGCACAGGGGATAATGGGGAAAATGTGAGACACTTGGTGGGGGGTGAAGACAAGCACAAGACAGGTGAAACAGATCAGGGTGTGACAGTTATATGGAAAATGGAAACTTAATAGCTTGTGCCATTTTGAGGAGTCGTGGATAATTTAATTTCCAGTTTGCAGGTTCCAGGCACACGGGTATTGCTGCCACTGCTACAGCGAAACTTGCAAGCGATGCTTCTGATTTCATAGAACACTGATCATAGAACCACTCGCCTACAGCTCTCTCTCCCTCCCCCTCTCGATGTTGATCTCTCTCTCTCTCTCCCTCCCCCTCTCGATGTTGATCTCTCTCTCTCTCCCTCCCCCTCTCGATGTTGATCTCTCGCTCTCTCTCCCCCTCCCCCTCTCGATGTTGATCTCTCTCTCTCTCTCTCCCTCCCCCTCTCGATGATGATCTCTCTCTCTCTCTCTCCCTCCCCCTCTCGATGATGATCTCTCTCTCTCTCTCCCTCCCCCTCTCGATGTTGATCTCTCTCTCTCTCTCCCTCCCCCTCTCGATGTTGATCTCTCTCTCTCTCCCTCCCCCTCTCGATGTTGATCTCTCGCTCTCTCTCCCCCTCCCCCTTTTCTTGTCTCACTTGTAAAGTAAATACCTTTATCAGAGAAGGCGTCGTGACCATGTAGACAATACAGACAACACCCGGTATTCAATCAAAGGAGCTTTTAAAGGCAATTTCCCTCTGCAATGCAACAGCGGCCTAAGTACCTTTATTAGAGAGGGTGAAAATACAGAGACAGAACGTGTCACAGGGTTATGCATAAACCAGTAAAAAAAAAAAAAAGATTCACCTTTATTTAACCAGGTAAGCCAGTTGAGAACAAGTTCTCATTTACAACTGCGACCTGGCCAAGATAAAGCAAAGCAGTGCGATAAAAACAACAACACAGTTACATATGGGGTAAACAACATGTACTGTCAATAACACAATAGAAAATCTATATACAGTGTGTGCAAATGTAGCAAGTTATGGAGGTAAGGCAATAAATAGCCATTGTGCAAAATAATTACAAATTAGTATTAACACTGGAATGATAGATGTGCAGACGATGATGTGCAAATAGAGATACTGGGGTGCAAATTAGCAAAATAAATAACAATATGGGGATGAGGTAGTTGGGTGGGCTAATAACAGATGGGCTGTGTACAGGTGCAGTGATCGGTAAGTGCTCTGACAACTGATGCTTAAAGTTAGTGAGGGAGATAAGAGTCTCCAGCTTCAGAGATTTTTGCAGTTCGTTCCAGTCATTGGCAGCAGAGAACTGGAAGGAATGGTGGCCAAAGGAGGTGTTGGCTTTGGGGATGACCACTGAGATATACAGTTGATGTCGGAGGTTTACATACACCTTAGCCAAATACATTTAAACTCAGTTTTTCACAATTTCTGACATTTAATCCTAGTAAAAATTCCCTGTTTTAGGTCAGTTAGTTTAAGAATGTGAAATGTCAGAATAATAGTAGAGAGAATGATTTATTTCAGCTTTTATTTCTTTCATCACATTCCCAGTGGGTCAGAAGTTTACATTCACTCAATTAGTATTTGGTAGCATTGCCTTTAAATTGTTTAACTTGGGTCAAACGTTTCGGGTAGCCTTCCACAAGCTTCCCACAATAAGTTGGGTGAATTTTAGCCCATTCCTCCTGACAGACCTGGTGTAACTGAGTCAGGTTTGTAGGCCTCCTTGCTCGCACACGCTTTTTCAGTTCTGCTCACACAGGTCAGGGCTTTGTGATGGCCACTCCAATACCTTGACTTTGTTGTCCTTAAGCCATTTTGCCACAACTTTGGAAGTATGCTTGGGGTCATTGTCCATTTGGAAGACCCATTTGCGACCAAGCTTTAACTTCCTGACTGATGTCTTGAGATGTTGCTTCAATATATCCACATAATTTTCCTTCCTCATGATGCCATCTATTTTGTGAAGTGCACCAGTCCCTCCTGCAGCAAAGCACCCCCCGCAGCATGATGCTGTCACCCCCGTGCTTCACGGTTGGGATGGTGTTCTTCGGCTTGCAAGCCACCCCCCTTTTTCCTCCAAATATAACGATGATCATTATGGCCAAACAGTTATATTTTTGTTTCATCAGACCAGAGGACATTTCTCCAAAAAGTACGATCTTTGTCCCCATTTGCAGTTGTAAACCGTAGTCTGGCTTTTTTATGGTGGTTTTGGAGCAGTGGCTTCTTCCTTGCTGAGCGGCCTTTCAGGTTATGTCGATATAGGACTAATTTTACTGTGGATATAGATACTTTTGTACCTGTTTCCTCCAGCATCTTCACAAGGTCCTTTGCTGTTGTTCTGGGATTGATTTGCACTTTTCACACCAAAGTACATTCATCTCTAGGAGACAGAACGCGTCTCCTTCCTGAGCGGTATGTTGGCTGCGTGGTCCCATGGTGTTTATACTTGCATACATTGTTTGCACAGATGAACGCGGTACCTTCAGGCGTTTGGAAATTGCTCCCAAGGATGAACCAGACTTGTGTCTAGAATAATTTTTCTTGGGTCTTGGTTGATTTCTTTGGATTTTCCCATAATGTCAAGCAAAGAGGCACTGAGTTTGAAGGTAGGCCTTGAAATACATCCACAGGTACACCTCCAATTGACTCAAATGATGTCAATCAGCCTATCAGAAGCTTCTAAAGCCATGACATCATTTTCTGGAATTTTCCAAGCTGTTTAAAGGCACAGTCAACTTAGTGTATGTAAACTTCTGACCCACTGGAATTGTGATACAGTGAATTATAAGTGAAATAATCTGTCTGTAAATAATTGTTGGGAAAATTACTTGTGTCATGCACTTAGTAGATGTCCTAACCGACTTGCCGAAACTATAGTTTGTTAACAAGAAATGTGTGGTTGAAAAACTAGTTTTAATGACTCCAACCTAACTGTATGTAAACTTCCGACTTCAACTGTACCTGCTGGAGCACATACTACGGGTGGGTGCTGCTATGGTGACCAATGAGCTAAGATAAGGCGGGGATTTGCGTAGCAGTGATTTATAGATGACCTGGAGCCCGTGGGTTTGGCGACGAATATGTAGCGAGGGCCAGCCAATGAGAGCGTACAGGTCACAATGGTGGGTAGTATATGGGGCTTTGGTGACAAATCGGATGGCACTGTGATAGAATTCATCCAATTTGCTGAGTAGATTGTTGGAGGCTATTTTGTAAATGACATCGCTGAAGTCAAGGATCGGTAGGATAGTCCGTTTTACGAGAGCATGTTTGGCAGCATGAGTGAAGGAGGCTTTGTTGCGAAATAGGAAGCCGATTCTAGATTTAACTTTGGATTGGAGATGCTTAATGTGAGTCTGGAAGGAGAGTTTATGGTCTAACCAGACACCTAGGTATTTGTAGTTGTCCAAATATTCTAAGTCAGACCCGCCGAGAGTAGTGATTCTAGTCGGGCGGGCGGGTGCAAGCAGCGTTCGATTGAAGAGCATGCATTTTGTTCCACTAGCGTTTAAGAGCAGTTGGAGGCTACGGAAGGAGTGCTTTATGGCATTGAAGCTCGTTTGGAGGTTTGTTAACACAGTGTCCAATGAAGGGCCAGATGTATACAAAATGGTGTCGTCTGCGTAGAGGTGGATCTGAGAGTCACCAGCAGCAAGAGCGACATCATTGATATACACAGAGAAAAGAGTCGGCCCGAGAATTGAACCCTGTGGCACCCCCATAGAGACTGCCATAGGTCCAGACAACAGGCCCTCCGATTTGACTCATTGAACTCTATCTGAGAAGTAGTTGGTGAACCAGGTGAGGCAGTCATTTGAGAAACCAAGGCTATTTAGTCTGCCAATAAGAATGTGGTGATTGACGGAGTCGAAAGCCTTGGCCAGGTCGATGAAGACGGCTGCACAGTACTGTCTTTTATCGATCGCGGTTATAATATCGTTTAGGACCTTGAGCGAGGCTGAGGTGCACCCACGACCAGCTCGGAAACCAGATTGCACAGCGGAGAACGTACGGTGGGATTCGAAATGGTCGGTGATCTGTTTGTTAACTTGGCTTTCAAAAACGTTTGAAAGGCAGGGCAGGATGGATATAGGTCTGTAAGAGTTTGGATCTAGAGTGTCACCCCCTTTGAAATCCCTCATCCAATCTCTGGGGATCTCAGACGATACGAAAGAGAGGTTGAACAGGCTGGTAATAGAGGTTGCGACAATTTCGGCGGCTAATTTTAGAAAGAAAGGGTCCAGATTGTCTAACCCATCACAGGGTTATGCATAAACCAGTAAACATCACAGGGTTATGCCTAAACTAGTAAACATAATATATTCACGCTGCAGAGTGACTGTCATGCCTATGTTAGTACTAAACTATTAATACTAGATGGTATTTATCTATCAGGGTTTGACTGCAGAGCGCTAGACTCGTTGGGAGAGCTGAGCTGCGGAGCAGAGCGGTGTCATCAGCCCCACACTCTGATCAATTATGTATCATGTTTACATGTGTTATGAATGCGATCAAAATGCACGATGAGGCTTGAACTAAGTCTAACTGGAATACTCAGTGCTACACTTCCAGTGCGAACGTTTCATCATTTGTATCCATTGAACTTGGAAAATAAACAATCTAATTTGTCTAAGAAATATTACTAATTAAATACAACAACAACTATGATACAGTCGTCCGTGTTGAATTCACTACACAGGGAAGAAAAACTGTTGTAGAAGTATAGCTCGCTGGATTGCTTCTGTTTCAGAGTGATTCTCTCACATTATTGCCTGTCAGCAACAGGTGGCGACTGCACTTGGCTGAAGACTGAAACTATGTCCCAGTTATCTCTCCTACCTACCCAAGTGTGCACTTGTTCACTTCCCTTCACTGATTTGAAAGGAAATGATTGGTATAAGAAACTCCCGTTAGCCCACGTCTCCACCAATCCAATGCGAGCAACAGGTGGCAACTACAATCCGCTTGGCTGAAGATTATCTTTCATCGTTAGATGGAAACTTAAGCAACAAGTAAGTAACACTGTTCTCCATGCTCCTGTTCAGCAGGCGGTACCGGAGCACCAAGGCTCAGACCAACAGACTGTTCTCCATGCTCCCGTTCAGCAGGCGGTACCGGAGCACCAAGGCTCAGACCAACAGACTGTTCTCCATGCTCCCGTTCAGCAGGCGGTACCGGAGCACCAAGGCTCAGACCAACAGACTGTTCTCCATGCTCCCGTTCAGCAGGCGGTACCGGAGCACCAAGGATCAGACCAACAGACTGTTCTCCATGCTCCCGTTCAGCAGGCGGTACCGGAGCACCAAGGCTCAGACCAACAGACTGTTCTCCATGCTCCCGTTCAGCAGGCGGTACCGGAGCACCAAGGCTCAGACCACCAGTTATACTATCTTGATATTGAATATTGCACTGTTGGGTAGGGCATGCAAGCTAAGCATTTGTCTGTACTTGCACATGTGACAAATAAAACTTGAAACTTGAAGTGAATGAGACCTCGGTTCAATCTGTATCGCTGAAGTTCAGCGTTAAAGCGTGGTTGAAATCTAAAGGCAATATTCATGTGTTAGCGGAGACTGCGGTAAATGCTGCATATGTCGGCTTAATCGGAAATTACCTTTAGATTTCGATCGTGCAATCTGTAACTTTTCAGCAAAAACAGACTGAATCCAGTCTATTATCACAGCCGTGATGCCCTGTGTGTGTTGGAGTTACGTAATATGCAAATTACCTTCCAAAGGTTGCTATTATTGGTTAATCAAAATGAATATGTGGTGTTGATTACAACAACAGTTTTCAGAGTGGTCTATTCTATTCTCTTTATAGGGTAAATTAGTGTTTTCTGTGCTCCTGAGTTTGATTAACACGTTATTATGAGTCCTCCACTAGGTCCTGGTATTGTCTCCTTCCTTTATTGAAATTGATTTTTACCCACTAAACATGTGTGTGGTGGCTGTGCAGGCGGCAGAGAGAAAGTGTTTCCCGAATGGTACCATTTTCCCTATATAGTGCACTACTTTTGACCAATGGACTCTGTTCAAAAGCAGCGCACTACACATGGAATAGTGTGCCATTCGAGACACAGACAGAGACTTTAATTCAGAGGAGTGAGGGAGGCATGAAAACATCAAATGTCTCAGAGGCAGAGAGAGTATCAGGGAGAGTGGCAGGCAGACAGGCAAACAGACAGAAAGGCTGACAGACAGACAGACAGACAGACAGACAGACAGACAGACAGACAGGCAGACAGACAGACAGACAGACAGACAGACAGACAGACAGACAGACAGACAGACAGACAGACAGACAGACAGGTAGACAGACAGACAGGAAGACAGATAGATAGACAGACAAACAGGCAGACAGACTCCTCCTCTCTCCTCCTCTCTCCTCCTCCCATCCTCTCCTTTCACCTCCTCCCATCCTCTCCCCTTTCCTCCTCTCTCTTCCTCCCATCCTCTCCTCTCTGCTCCTCTCTGCTCCTCTCTCCTCCTCCCATCCTCTCCTCTCTCCTCCTTTCTCTTCCTCCCATCCTCTCCTCTCTGCTCCTCTCTGCTCCTCTCTCCTCCTTTCTCCTCCTCCCATCCTCTCCTCTCTCCTCCTCTCTTCTCCTCCCATCCTCCCATCCTCTCCTCCCTCTTCCTCTCTCCTCCTCCCATCCTCTCCTCTCTCCTCCTCTCTCATCCTACCAACCTCTCCTCTCTCCTCCTCCTCCTTCCTCCCATCCTCTCCTCTCTCCTCCTCCCAACCTCTCCTCTCTCTTCCTCTCTCCTCCTCTCTCCTCCTCCCATCCTCTCCTCTCTCCTCCTCCTTCCTCCCATCCTCTCCTCTCTCCTCCTCCTCCTTCCTCCCATCCTCTCCTCTCTCCTCCTCCCATCCTCTCCTCTCTTCTCCTCCCAACCTCTCCTCTCCTCCACTCTCCTCCTCCCATCCTCTCCTCTCTCCTCCTCCCTCCTCCTCTCTCCTCCTCCCATCCTCTCCTCTCTCCTCATCCATCCTCTCCACTCTCCTCTTCTCCTTTCTTCCTATTCTCTCCTCTCCTCTCCTCTCCTGCTCTCCTCATCCTCTCCTCTCCCCCTCTCCTCTCCTCCACTTCTCCTCCCTGAAAACAAAACCCCTATTCCTGTGGCAGGGCACATTACTTCATAGTCACTGCGCCAGTATCCCCATGGCAACAGATATGTGCAACAGCCTCCCCCTCTCTTCCTCTCCTCCATCCTCTCCCTCCCTCTGCCTCCCCCAGTTTAGGTAACTTCTCGTCAATAAGAAACCCAATGAGCTAGATAGTATAAATGTGCAGCATTTATTTCCCACTGTACACAGGTAGCAATGCAGTGTGTGGAGAGGGCAGGGAAAGGAGAGGGAAAACATCTTAAGCAACAATCTGTCTATTGAAAAATCACTTTTTACTTTTCAGTCTGGTTGCTATGGGAAACTGAGAGCGAACGGCAGCAGCAGTAGCTGCAGCATTAGCAGAACGGGCAGATGAATGTGTTCTGCAGGACCCACTAGTTGCTACCAAATGGCACCCTATTCAGCACACTACTTCTGACCAAGGCCCATACAGACAGTTAGAGAGAGAGCGAGAGAGAGAGAGAGAGAGAGAGAGAGAGAAAGGGGGGGGGGACAAGAAAAGAAAGGGTGAATGAGACAGAGAGCAGCAACATGTGGAGGGAGACAGCATAGGGCCCTGGTCAAAAGTAGTGCACTTAAAGAGTAGGGTGCCATTAAGGACACATCCTTAGTAGCTGGAGGAGGAGTCAGTGTGCTGCTCTACAGAGACAGCCCAGTGCTCTGTTGTTTCACTGGTCTTCTAAGGATCTGGATTACAACACACAGGCTAATCAATAACGCACAGTTTGTGTCACTAATGAATCTGGGATTCGATGTACGTTACTGTACAGTATCTAGCTGTCTGCTGCCTCCCGACACATTATGATGCTGGTCTCTGTCTCTTTCCCCCTCTCTTTTCTTGTTTTATTCTCTCTCTTCCACCTCTTCTCTCTCTCTCGCTCTACATCTCTCTCTCCCTCTGTGCCCCCTCTCTCTTTCACCTCTCTCTTTCCATATCTTTCTCTCTCTCCTTCTTTCTCAAAATGTTTCCTCTCGCTCGCCGTTTACTCAACTTTTTATTTAGTTCATTAGCGTTTATTATTGCGTTCCCAGCGTTGATCAATGCTCAGAACGCTAAATATTATTGATCTGAGTACTAATCACGCCTGCCTCTGTGAACGAGTGGAATCCTGAATGATTCAGGTATGTTCGTTATGTTCGCCTGCTCCTCACAGATTTGCCTTGTTAGCAGTGAAGTAGGAAGCTAATGTTAAATGGAGCCTGACCTCAGCAGGAGCAGTTGACCAGTGGAGGCTCCTCAGAGGAGGAAGGGGAGGACCATCATCCTCAGTGAATTTTAGAAATAACCAAATCACCTGATAATTGATTTAAACACACTGTTTTGCAATTAAGGTCTACAGTAGCCTCAATAGCACTCTGTAGGGTAGCACCGTGGTGTAGCCGGAGGACAGATCGTTTCCGTTCTCCTCTGGATACGTTGACTTCAATACAAAACCTAGGAGGCTCGTGGTTCTCACACACTTCTATAGACTTACACAATAATTTTCACAACTTCCGGAGGACGGAAGGTTTGGCTTGGAAAGGTTTTTTCGCCGGGTCTCCGACAGCTGATGTGTTGTGCACTGAAGTCCACAAGAGAAGGGAAAAAGTGAGAGGGGGAGAGCGCGTAGATGTGAGAAGGAATTATACAATGATCAAAGGGATCACGCTGTTATGTGGCTGCTATGAAAGTGAACTGAGTTTACGTGTGATCAGGGTTGTATTCATTTCTCAGATTCTGTTGAAAAACCGTTTCTTAAACATGAAGCAAGCGGAACGGAAAGAATAGAGGATGAACATATCTAAATGTGTCCAATAGAAACTCTAGTTTGCAACTGTTGGACTAATGATTACACCCTAAATCAGCTATATGCAGGCAAGAGTGTGTAAGGCGGTATTAAATGTGTCAATGTCTGTTACCTTGATTGTTCCAATTTCTCTCGAACTGTGCGCCTACATTGTAAACTTTCATTCCTAGGCTAGGTTGTAGCAACCTCATGATGGGTATAGGAAGATATCTCTGATTTACAGGGAGTAGTGAGGCAGACAGTAAAATCAAATCAAATCAAATCAAATTTTATTGGTCACATGCGCCGAATACAACAGGTGCAGACATTACAGTGAAATGCTTACTTACAAGCCCTTAACCAACAGTGCATTTATTTTTAACAAAAAAAGTAAAAATAAAACAACAACAAAAAAAAGTGTTGAGAAAAAAAGAGCAGAAGTAAAATAAAATAACAGTAGGGAGGCTATATATACAGGGGGGGTACCGGTGCAGAGTCAATGTGCGGGGGCACCGGCTAGTTGAGGTAGTTGAAGTAATATGTACATGTGGGTAGAGGTAAAGTGACTATGCATAAATAATTAACAGAGTAGCAGCAGCGTAAAAAGGATGGGGTGGGGGGGCAGTGCAAATAGTCCGGGTAGCCATGATTAGCTGTTCAGGAGTCTTATGGCTTGGGGGTAGAAGCTGTTGTGTCACGATCGTCGTAATGAGTGGACCAAGGCGCAGCATGAAATGCGTACATCTTTTATTGAGTACTATTAACAATAACAAAACAACAAAACGAAACGTGAAGTCCTCGGTCATAAACACAAACCTACACGGAACAAGATCCCACAAAACAAAAGTGCCAACAGGCTGCCTAAGAATGGTTCCCAATCAGAGACAACGAGAATCAGCTGCCTCTGATTGGGAACCACCCTGGCCAACATAGAAAACACGAACTAGAACACAACATAGAAAATAACTAAACATAGGAACTAACACCCTGGCTCAACATTAAAGAGTCCCCAGAGCCAGGGCGTGACAGTACCCCCCCCCCCAAAGGCGCGGACTGCGACCGCGCCAACCAAACACCACAGGGGAGGGGCCGGGTGGGCATTCCGCCTCGGAGGCGGATCCGGCTCCGGGCGTGACCACCACTCTCTCGCTACCCCCCCGTAGCGCCCCTGGTCTGGTGTGGCCCCGCTGGCCGGAGCTGGACTGGACACCGGTGGAGCGGATTGCTCAGGCTCCGGAGTGGAGCAGCTGACCGGTACCTGACCAGGCACCGGTGGAACAGGCACGGGCTGTGCCGGACTGACGACGCGCACCACTGACTTGGTGCGGGGAGCAGGAACAGGCCGGACCGGGCTGGCGACGCACACCACAGGCTTGGTGCGGGGAGCAGGAACAGGCCGGACCGGGCTGACGATGCGCACCACTGGCTTGGTGTGGGGAGCAGGAACGGGCCGGACCGGGCTGGCGACGCGCACCACTGGCTTGGTGCGGGGAGCAGGAACGGGCCGGACCGGGCTGACGACGCGCACCCCTGGCTTGGTGCGGGGAGCAGGAACGGGCCGGACCGGGCTGACGACGCGCACCACAGGCTTGGTGCGGGGAGCAGGAACGGGCCGGACCGGGCTGGTGATGCGCACCACAGGCTTGGTGCGGGGAGCAGGAACGGGCCGGACCGGGCTGGCGACGCGCACCATTGGCTTGGTGCGGGGAGTAGGAACGGGCCGGACCGGGCTGACGATGCGCACCACTGGCTTGGTGCGGGGGGCAGGAATAGGCCGGACCGGGCTGACGACGCGCACCACTGGCTTGGTGCGGGGAGCAGGAACGGGCCGGACCGGGCTGACGACGCGCACCACTGGCTTGGTGCGGGGAGCAGGAACAGGCCCGACCAGGCTGACGACGCGCACCACTGGCTTGGTGCGGGGAGCAGGAACGGGCCGGACCGGGCTGACGACGCGCACCACAGGCTTGGTGCGGGGAGCAGGAACGGGCCGGACCGGGCTGGCGACGCACACCACTGGCTTGGTGTGAGGAGCAGGAACAGGCCGGACCGGGCTGACGACACGCACCACTGGCTTGGTGCGGGGAGCAGGAACGGGCCGGACCGGGCTGGCGACGCGCACCACTGGCTTGGTGTGGGGAGCAGGAACAGGCCGGACCGGGCTGACAACACGCACCACTGGCTTGGTGCGGGGAGCAGGAACGGGCCGGACCGGGCTGACGACGTGCACCCCTGGCCTGGTGCGGGGAGTAGGAACAGGCCGGACCGGGCTGGCGACGCGCACCACAGGCTTGGTGCGGGGAGCAGGAACGGGCCGGACCGGGCTGGCGACGCGCACCACAGGCTTGGTGCGAGGGGCAGGAACAGGCCGGACCGGGCTGGCAACGCGCACCACAGGCTTGGTGCGGGGAGCAGGAACAGGCCGGACCGGGCTGGCAACGCACACCACAGGCTTGGTGCGGGGAGCAGGAACAGGCCGGACCGGGCTGGCGACGCGCATCACAGGCTTGGTGCGAGGGACAGGAACAGACCGGACCGTACTGGGAACACACACCACTGGCCTTGTGCGGGGTTCAGGAACGGGCCGGACCGGACTGGTAACACACCCCAGTACCTCTCGCCGTGCCTCTACACTCTCCTTCCCCCTCATGACCAATGGCCCCCGTAACCTGGTGGCCTCCTCTCCTAGTCCACAAACTCGCCCTGTAGCTGCCTCCAGCAGCCCCGTCGTCCATGCCGTGTGCCCCCCCAACATTTCTTGGGGTTGCCTCTCGCCTGTGAACATGGCCTCCATCCCTCTTGCCAGACTCTCACTCATCTCCTCCTACGTCCATCCTCTCTCCTCGTCACGCTGCTTGATCCAGTCGAGGTGGGATCTTCTGTCACGATCGTCAAAATTAGTGGACCAAGGCGCAGCGTGAAATTCGTACATCTTTCATTGAGTACTATTAACAATAGCAAAACAACAAAACGAAACGTGAAGTCCTCGGTCATCAACACAAACCTACACGGAACAAGATCACACAAAACAAAAGTGCCAACAGGCTGCCTAAGTATGGTTCCCAATCAGAGACAACGAGAATCAGCTGCCTCTGATTGGGAACCACCCTGGCCAACATAGAAAACACGAACTAGAACACAACATAGAAAATAACTAAACATAGGAACTAACACCCTGGCTCAACATTAAAGAGTCCCCAGAGCCAGGGCGTGACATGTTGAGAAGTCTTTTGGACCTAGACTTGGCACTCCGGTACCGCTTGCCGTGCGGTAGCAGAGAGAACAGTCTATGACTAGGGTGGCTGGAGTCTTTGACAATTTTGAGGGCCTTCCTCTGACACCGCCTGGTATAGAGGTCCTGGATGGCAGGTAGCTTGGCCCCAGTGATGTACTGGGCCGTACGCACTACCCTCTGTAGTGCCTTGCGGTCGGAGGCCAAGCAGTTGCCATACCAGGCGGTGATGCAACCAGTCAGGATGCTCTCGATGGTGCAGCTTTTTTGAGGATCTGAGGACCCATGCCAAATCTTTTCAGTCTCCTGAGGGGGAATAGGCTTTGTCGTACCCTCTTCACGACTGTCTTGGTGTGTTTGGACCATGATAGTTCGTTGGTGATGTGGACACCAAGGAACTTGAAGCTCTCAACCTGTTCCACTACAGCCCCGTCGATGAGAATGGGGGCGTGCTCAGTCCTATTCAACCCCCCCCCCCCCCCCCCCCCCCCCCAAAGTCAATACTTTGTAGAGCGACCTTTTGCAGCAATTACAGCTGCAAGTCTCTTGGTGTATGTCTCTACAAGCTTGGCACATCTAGCCACTGGGTAGCTATAATACTGAATATTGTGAACACTTTCTGTCAAACTACTTTGTTCTGTTTACTGGTGACTGAAAAAGTTGGCAAGAAAAAGTCCCCTCTTGATTTCACTGCAAATATGCTGTTGTTTGGCTGCATAGGCTTGTGCACATTTCCATTCGTGTGTCATTAGTTAACTAAGTTACTGACTGAGTAGGCTAATTCTTTCTTCATGGTTTTGGTGTTGTTGCATTTCAGATTAAGTTAAATCACTAGAAAGCAGCAGACAGACCAGGGCCCGTATTCACAAAGCATCTCACAGTAGCAGTACTGATTTAGGATCAGTTTAACCTTTTATCTCAATGAATAATTCCATTGACAAGGGAGTCCTAGTTCACTAGTCGTACTCTGAAGACGCTTTTAGCAGACGCTCTTATCCAGAGTGACTTACAGGAGCAATTAGGGTTAAGTGCCTTGCTCAAGGGCACATCGACAGGTTTTTCACCTAGTCTAACTAACATGCACAGCAGTCTTTCACCGCAGGACCCCAGAGGTAGGACAGTCAATGCTTATGAACCGAATATTCGTCCATTTTTCCAAATCAATGACACTAACAAAAGGGTTGAATTGTTCATCAACATGTGCATTTAACATGATTTAGGTGAAGAAAAGTTGTCACGTCTACTCCCGCACCTCCCCTCCGGCGTTCGACATCGCAGGTTTATCATCCACCGGTCCTGGCATCAATCATTACGCGCACCTGCCCTTCATCATATTATTTTATTTATTTTATAATTGTATTTATTTATATTTTTCTATTATTATTTATTATTTCTATTTTTATTTTTTGTCATTTAGCAGACGCTCTTATCCAGAGCGACTTACAGTTAGTGCATACATTATTTTATCGAACCCACAACCCTGGCGTTGCAAACGCCATGCTCTACCAACTGAGCTACATCCCTGCCGGCCAAATCCCTCCCCTACCCTGGACGACGCTGGGCCAATTGTGCGCGCCGCCCCATGGGTCTCCCGGTCGCGGCCGGCTACGACAGATGCAGTGCCTTAGACCACTGCGCCACTCGGGAGGATACACCTGGACTCCATTACCTCCCTCATTACCTCCCTCATTACCTCCCCCATTACCTCCCCCATTACCTCCCCATTACCTCCCCCATTACCTCCCCCATTACCTCCCTCATTGCCTCCCCCATTACCTCCCTCATTGCCTCCCTCCATTACCTCCCTCATTACCTCCCCCATTACCTCCCTCCATTACCTCCCCCATTACCTCCCCCATTACCTCCCTCATTACCTCCCCCATTACCTCCCCCATTACCTCCCTCATTACCTCCCTCATTACCTCCCTCATTACCTCCCCCATTACCTCCCCCATTACCTCCCTCATTACCTCCCTCATTACCTCCCCCATTACCTCCCTCATTACCTCCCTCATTACCTCCCTCATTACCTCCCTCCATTACCTCCCCCATTACCTCCCCCATTACCTCCCGCATTACCTCCCTCCATTACCTCCCCCATTACCTTCCTCATTACCTCCCTCATTACCTCCCCCATTACCTCCCTCATTACCTCCCTCCATTACCTCCCTCATTACCTCCCTCCATTTCCTCCCTCATTACCTCCCTCATTACCTCCCTCATTACCTCCCTCATTACCTTCCCCATTACCTCCCCCATTACCTCCCCCATTACCTCCCCCATTACCTCCCTCCATTACCTCCCCCATTACCTCCCTCATTACCTCCCTCATTACCTCCCTCATTACCTTCCCCATTACCTCCCCCATTACCTCCCCCATTACCTCCCTCATTACCTCCCCTTTATCTGACACTCTCTTAGGTTCTTTCACCTATTGTTTCATGTCAAGACTGTATCGTTCCATGTTCTTTGTCATATTAAACGTACCGCCTGCTTCTCGCCCTCCCAGCGTCTACGTTACAAAGGTACATAATGCATTTGTCATCGCCCAATCAGGCCACTGCATGCTGTGACATGGACCTGGATGTTGACACACATCTTCTTCAAGCTTCCTGACTGAATACTGTGGCCTTCAGTGGTTCCGGGAGCGAGGGCCTTACCTGGGAGTACAGCAACAGTCTCTCTGTCTCGCAGCCATTCTGTCAACATGTAATTAACCACTCAAATTCCTACAAACTGCTGCGGACGCAAGCACCGACTTATATTATTTTTGTCCCATTCTTGAATCTTGTCTGGGATATATATATTTTAGTTAAGACACCTGTATGATATACATTCATAAGAATGTATTCACTCTGGACATGATACTATGCATTTATTTTAGGCCTTTTAAATAATACGTGTATTTGTCTGGATGTTGACGTTATCACATTGTAATCTTACAATAATAAATGAAAATTTTTGTCAAATGTATTGTTTATACAAAACTATAGCATTTGGTCATCCCCAAATTGTGTCCATTGAAAGTCTCTGATAGCTGAGTGGCAGGTGTGTTGATGTGCTGCTCTAAATGTCCACAGCCCAGCAGACCCACCTGGGAAAAGAGGGAAATCCAATCCAACCGTTGGCCCTGGATAATATGCTAGCGTCAAACAAGCAGACTGCCATAGTGAAGGAGGTTTTACATAGTAGTGCATCATCTATACTATTACGGGTGGAGCTTACTGCTCTGGGCTCTGCGGAGATCTCAGGTAGTTGGTCAGAAGGCTCTGGAGGTCCTTGGACCAGCCTGTCTCTGTAGCACCTGGAGAGAGACGGACAGAGGTAGAGAGTGTGCTAGACAGAGAGAGAGCCCTGACCCCTGACCTCCCACTGGCCAAGGGCCTCCTGTCTAACCCTCTAATCAGTCTCTCTGACAGGAGTAGACTGTTGTATGGTGCGGAGGTCTTCTCCACTCCTTACATGAGTGTGGCATTAGCTCTTGAAATGGTGTAATGTCATGTAAAGGAAAAATAACAACACCATGACTTACGGAGTTATCATGGCAATGGAGTTATCATGGCAATGGAGTTATCATGGCAACGGAGTTATCATGGCAACGGAGTTATCATGGCAACGGAGTTATCATGACTTACGGAGTTATCATGGCAACGGAGTTATCATGGCAACGGAGTTATCATGTAGTATGTTGTATAGCAATGTATTCAGATGACCATCCTACCCATGCTAGTTTACTGAGATGTAATTTATAGATCGGCAGGTAAGGGTGCTCTCGAGCGGCTAGATGTTCTTTACCATTCGGCCATCAGATTTGCCACCAATGCTCCTTATAGGACACATCACTGCACTCTATACTCCTCTGTAAACTGGTCATCTCTGTATACCCGTCGCAAGACCCACTGGTTGATGCTTATTTATAAAACCCTCTTAGGCCTCACTCCCCTCTATCTGAGATACCTACTGCAGCCCTCATCCTCCACATACAACACCCGTTCTGCCAGTCACATTCTGTTAAAGGTCCCCAAAGCACACACATCCCTGGGTCGCTCCTCTTTTCAGTCGCTAGCGACTGGAACGAGCTGCAAAAAACACACACAAACTGGACAATTTTATCGTCATCTCTTCATTCAAAGACTCAATCATGGACACTCTTACTGACAGTTGTGGCTGCTTCGCGTGATGTATTGTTGTCTCTACCTTCTTGCCCTTTGTGCTGTTGTCTGTTGCCCAATAATGTTCATACCATGTTTTGTACTGCTACCATGTTGTGCTGCTGCCATGTTGTGTTGCTACCATGTTGTTGTCATGTTGTGTTCCTACCACACTGTGTTGTTGTCTCTTTATGTAGTGCTGTGGTGTGTTGTCGTGATGTGTGTTTTGTCCTATATTTTCTTTTAATTTTTTTTATTTTTAATCCCAGCTCCCGTTCCCGCAGGAGGCCTTTTGCCTTTTGGTAAGCAGTCATAGTAAATAATAATTTGTTCTTAACTGACTTGCCTAGTTAAATAAAGGTGAAATAAAATAAAATACAACTGGATACATGATTCCTGCCTGTAAATGACAACAGAGCGGTTGTCACTAGTTACCACAAGTCATACATCCCGCCTATTTCTTCTTAAAAACTGATTGTAAATCTAAGTCGAATCTAACCATACTGATAACCTTATACTTAACCTGTCTTAGCATGTTTTCATACATTTTTACGATTTGGCCAATTTTGACTGTGGCTGTGGTAACTAGTGGAAACCCAACAGAGCAGATAAAAAAATATGCACGCCATTTTGTGATAATGCTTACGACATATTACATGGCATCCATGTGAATATAGAGCTCAGCTATTATTTATATTAAATGCACCACGTATAATTTCAGAAACAATTGCAACCTCAATTTATTCCATCATGACATCAACGACAACATGCTCCTTAACTGACTATAGTTAGCTGCTAGCTTAGCCAGATGCAGCCTGTGAGGCCGGGCTAATTTTGCAGCCAAACTGTTTCAAATAGGGTAATTAGCCTAGGTAGCTATCTAGCTATATGACAACCCTATTAATTCTACAAGTATCGACTATTGGTTAATTCAGAAAGTAGGCGTCACCTCCGAGTTACATCTGTAGGCATTAGCTCGCTAGCTAGCTAGCCAACATGTATTGTTTCTGACATGCCACGATCCTGCTTACTTTATGTCTGACAGATATTTAGCTACTGTAGATAGCTAGATAATAATGGTTTATGACAATTGCAGTTAGTTCATGATCTAGCTAGCTAACTAGCTAATTGTAAAACGCAGCTAGCTAGCAGCGTTTTAAACTTAGCTAGCTAGCTAACCAATTAGGCAGCTATCAAAGACACTTACTCAGTAACTTACCATACTTTTCTGACCAACTAGACATTACTTTGACCAACCTTGGCCGACTCCTTCTTGCCTACTACCATCTATAGGTCTTCTTCTAGATTCAAAACGATATGGATGTAGTCCGGTGCTTCATTGTCAAAAGAAACCCATTCGCACACTGCCATCTGGTGCAATTGTATGCTGACTGCAGGAATGTCCAACAGAGCTTTTGCCAGAGACTTGAATGTTAATTTCTCTACCATAAGCCGCCTCCAACATCGTTTTAGAGAATTTGGCCGTACATCCACCCGTCTCACAACCGCAGACCACGTATAATCACGCCAGCCCAGGATCTCCACATCCGGCTTCTTCACCTACGGGATCGTCTGAAGAGTGGGAGGGGGGGTGCTGAGGAGTGTTTCTGTCTGTAATAAAGCTATTTTATGGTGAAAACTAATTCCGATTGGCTGGACCTGGCTCCCCAGTGGGCCCTGCCCAGTCATGTGAAATCCATAGATTAGGGCCTAATGAATTTATTTAAGTTGACTGATTTCCTTATATGAACTGTAACTCAGTAAAATCTTTGAAATAGTTGCATGTTGCGTTTATATTTTCGTTCAGTGTACAGTATATGCACTAATTATTTTATACCAGGAAGGAGCCCAGTCTGGTAGAACACCAGGAAGGAGCCCAGTCTGGTAGAACACCAGGAAGGAGCCCAGTCTGGTAGAACACCAGGAAGGAGCCCAGTCTGGTAAAACACCAGGAAGGAGCCCAGTCTGGTAGAACACCAGGAAGGAGCCCAGTCTGGTAAAACACCAGGAAGGAGCCCAGTCTGGTAAAACACCAGGAAGGAGCCCAGTCTGGTAGAACACCAGGAAGGAGCCCAGTCTGGTAGAACACCAGGAAGGAGCCCAGTCTGGTAAAACACCAGGAAGGAGCCCAGTCTGGTAGAACACCAAGAAGGAGCCCAGTCTGGTAAAACACCAGGAAGGAGCCCAGTCTGGTAAAACACCAGGAAGGAGCCCAGTCTGGTAAAACACCAGGAAGGAGCCCAGTCTGGTAGAACACCAGGAAGGAGCCCAGTCTGGTAGAACACCAGGAAGGAGCCCAGTCTGGTAGAACACCAGGAAGGAGCCCAGTCTGGTAAAACACCAGGAAGGAGCCCAGTCTGGTAGAACACCAGGAAGGAGCCCAGTCTGGTAAAACACCAGGAAGGAGCCCAGTCTGGTAGAACACCAGGAAGGAGCCCAGTCTGGTAGAACACCAGGAAGGAGCCCAGTCTGGTAGAACACCAGGAAGGAGCCCAGTCTGGTAGAACACCAGGAAGGAGGCCAGTCTGGTAAAACACCAGGAAGGAGCCCAGTCTGGTAAAACACCAGGAAGGAGCCCAGTCTGGTAGAACACCAGGAAGGAGCCCAGTCTGGTAGAACACCAGGAAGGAGCCCAGTCTGGTAAAACACCAGGAAGGAGCCCAGTCTGGTAAAACACCAGGAAGGAGCCCAGTCTGGTAGAACACCAGGAAGGAGCCCAGTCTGGTAAAACACCAGGAAGGAGCCCAGTCTGGTAAAACACCAGGAAGGAGCCCAGTCTGGTAAAACACCAGGAAGGAGCCCAGTCTGGTAGAACACCAGGAAGGAGCCCAGTCTGGTAAAACACCAGGAAGGAGCCCAGTCTGGTAGAACACCAGGAAGGAGCCCAGTCTGGTAAAACACCAGGAAGGAGCCCAGTCTGGTAGAACACCAGGAAGGAGCCCAGTCTGGTAAAACACCAGGAAGGAGCCCAGTCTGGTAGAACACCAGGAAGGAGCCCAGTCTGGTAGAACACCAGGATGGAGCCCAGTCTGGTAGAACACCAGGAAGGAGCCCAGTCTGGTAGAACACCAGGAAGGAGCCCAGTCTGGTAGAACACCAGGAAGGAGCCCAGTCTGGTAGAACACCAGGAAGGAGCCCAGTCTGGTAGAACACCAGGAAGGAGCCCAGTCTGGTAAAACACCAGGAAGGAGGCCAGTCTGGTAAAACACCAGGAAGGAGCCCAGTCTGGTAGAACACCAGGATGATCCCCTTGATTAGAAACTTCAAAAGCAGCATTCAGTTTAGAAATCTCCTTGGCAACAGACCCTGTTGTCCTCTAATAGTTCAATGATCCGCTCCTTGGAGTCATGTAGCTGTTTACACTTATCGCAAGTGTACAGTACGTCAGTATACTCTTCCTCTTAGACTACAATAAACATGTCACATGACTCACGTTTCATGGATTTAACATCTCCAACTCCAAAGAGGAGTCCGACAGGCTCATACTGGGTTCAGGATCAGCGGTCCCGGCTACAAAGAGCCAATCACGAGGTGAGTCCAACTTAGTCGATGTCAGCCAGGCAGGCTAGCTAGTGGCTAGTGCGCTAGCTCAGGAGACAGTCAAATCCAGAGAGGAGAGGATTTACATAAAACAATGTGCAACAACAGCACTAACACCGGATTCCTAAAATAAAACACTTACATTTGACCTTTAGTCATTTAGCAGATGCGCTTATCCAGAGCGACTTACAGGAGCAATTAGGGCTAAGTGCCTTGCTCAAGGGCAAATAGACAGATTTTTACCCTAGTCGGCTCCGGGATTTGAACCAGTGACCTTTCACTTCTAAAAGTGTAAAAGTATAAAACACTGAGTAAATTCTCTAATTCCTGCTTCCCTTAGTGAATTAAGCTAATTCCTGCTTCCCTTAGTGAATGGCTCTAATTCCTGCTTCCCTTAGTGAATGGCTCTAATTCCTGCTTCCCTTAGTGAATGGCTCTAATTCCTGCTTCCCTTTGTGAATTAAGCTAATTCCTGCTTCCCTTAGTGAATGACTCTAATTCCTGCTTCCCTTAGTGAATGACTTTAATTCCTGATTCCCTTAGTGAATTAAGCTAATTCCTGCTTCTCTTCGTGAATTAAGCTAATTCCTGCTTCCCTTAGTGAATGACTTTAATTCCTGATTCCCTTAGTGAATTAAGCTAATTCCTGCTTCGCTTAGTGAATTAAGCTAATTCCTGCTTCCCTTAGTGAATGACTCTAATTCCTGCGTCCCTTAGTGAATGGCTCTAATTCCTGCTTCCCTTTGTGAATTAGGCTAATTCCTGCTTCTCTTAGTGAATTAAGCTAATTCCTGCTTCCCTTAGTGAATGACTTTAATTCCTGCTTCCCTTAGTGAATTAAGCTAATTCCTGATTCTCTTAGTGAATTAAGCTAATTCCTGCTTCCCTTAGTGAATAACTCTAATTACTGCTTCCCTTAGTGAATGACTCTAATTCCTGCTTCCCTTAGTGAATTAAGCTAATTCCTGCTTCTCTTAGTGAATTAAGCTAATTCCTGCTTCCCTTAGTGAATGACTTCAATTCCTGCTTCCCTTAGTGAATTAAACTAATTCCTGCTTCTCTTAGTGAATTAAGCTAATTCCTGCTTCCCTTAGTGAATGACTCTAATTCCTGCTTCCCTTAGTGAATGACTCTAATTCCTGCTTCCCTTAGTGAATTAAGCTAATTCCTGCTTCCCTTAGTGAATTAAGCTAATTCCTGCTTCCCTTAGTGAATGACTCTAATTCCTGCTTCCCTTAGTGAATTAAGCTAATTCCTGCTTCTCTTAGTGAATTAAGCTAATTCCTGCTTCCCTTAGTGAATGACTCTAATTCCTGCTTCCCTTAGTGAATTAAGCTAATTCCTGCTTCCCTTAGTGAATGACTCTAATTCCTGCTTCCCTTAGTGAATTAAGCTAATTCCTGCTTCCCTTAGTGAATGACTTTAATTCCTGCTTCCCTTAGTGAATGGCTGTAATTCCTGCTTCCCTTAGTGAATGACTCTAATTCCTAATTCCCTTAGTGAATGACTTTAATTCCTGCTTCCCTTAGTGAATGACTAATTCCTGCTTCCCTTAGTGAATGACTCATGAGTGGATATCTGGTATTACAGCCAGCACAGAGAAACTGCAACACAGTCTGTCACGACTTCCTCCGAAGCTGCCTCCTCTCCTTGTTCGGGCAGGCTTCGGCATTCGTCGTCACCGGCCTTCTAGCCACTGCCGCTCCTCATCTCATCATTCCATTGGTTTTGTCTTGTTTATTATACACACCTGGTTCATATCCCCTCATCAGTACCTGTATAAGTGTTCCCTCTGCCCCCTTGTCTTTGTGTGTGATTGTTTATTGTGGAGGTTAGATTAGCTCGGTGGAGCTCGTTATATTTTGTATCGCCGGGTTATTTTCACCCGTGTGCTTCATTGTTTTCCAGTGCGCCTGTTTTCCGCACTGAAGTGTTTGACGCATTGCTGCGTACTACTGTGTTCAGAATAAACCTTTTATTCTGTGATTTGCCTCCTGACTCCTTCAAATCACTCACCACACAGTCATACAAACACATTACCATAGCAGCAGGAGGAGAGAGAGAGCGAGAGACAGGCCTCTTCCTTAAACAACCCCACAGATGAGCAACCCAAGCGCAAAGTCAACCTCCCAAAACAGAGCACTACTTCCTCACTAAAATGAAGGATATATTCACCCAGCAGGCGGTAAGGCAGGTGGAGATGGAACAGCAGGTGAACACACTCCATTCAGCACAGACACAGACAACAGTCCAGCACAACAACACCCCCTCAACCAGACCCATAGAGCTGGAGGTGGAGAGAGACATGTCTGCACTCTGGACTGTGGTGAGACAACATCAACAGGAGAAAGAGCAGGAGCAGGAGAAGAACAGAGCACTAGTGGAGAGGATCAGAGTGCCGGAGGAGAAGGTGAGAATGATGATGGGTGACAGAGATCAACCCATTAGGGAGCTGGCCACCCCCGCAGAGAAGCCAGCAGAACAGCCCACCTCAGATCCTGACCAAAGTCTCGACACCACAGCAGAACAGCCCACCTCAGATCCTGACCAAAGTCTCGACACCACAGCAGGACAGATAAATGAAAAACCCCAAGCCCTGGGGACCAACTAGGGTCACCCAGCCACATAATAATACACGCAGGCACAAATGACCTGAGAGCACATTATATTATTATTATGATTTTTTATGGAACACAAAGCCTTCACTATCTCATCCTGAAATATCCACGGCCTGAGGTAATTTGCCTTTGGCCTAAAGAGCAGGAACCTGGACTTCACCAAAGAAATAAGAAATACAGACATTGTCATCCTACACTGGTTGCCGTCTACGTTACTGAGAGCTGGTAGTCCCATCCACCAAACTACCAAGAGTAAAACAGGGAAGGGATTCAGGGGGTATGCTAATTAGGTATAGAGCAGACCTAACTCACTCTATTAAATTAATCAAAACAGGAACATTTTACATTTGGCTAGACATTTTAAAGGAAATTATCTCTACAGAGAAAAATCCTCCTGTGTGCTACATTACATTTTTACATTTACGTCATTTAGCAGACGCTCTTATCCAGAGCGACTTACAAATTGGTGCATTCACCTTATAGCCAGTGGGATAACCACTTTACAATATGTTTTTTGTTTTCCTTTTTTTTTTCTTTCTTTATTTGGGGTGGGGTAAGGGGGGGTAGAAGGATGACTTTATCCTATCACAGGTGTTCCTTAAAGAGGTGGGGTTTCAAATGTCTCCGGAAGGTGGTGAGTGACTCCGCTGTCCTGGCGTCGTGAGGGAGCTTGTTCCACCATTGGGGTGCCAGAGCAGCGAACAGTTTTGACTGGGCTGAGCGGGAACTGTGCTTCAGCAGAGGTAGGGGAGCCAGCAGGCCAGAGGTGGATGAACGCAATGCCCTCGTTTGGGTGTAGGGACTACTCAGAGCCTGAAGGTACGGAGGTGCCGTTCCCCTCACTGCTCCATAGGCAAGCACCATGGTCTTGTAGCAGATGCGAGCCTCAACTGGAAGCCAGTGTAGTGTGCGGAGGAGCGGGGTGACGTAAGAGAACTTGGGAAGGTTGAACACCAGACCGGCTGCGGCATTCTGGATGAGTTGTAGGGGTTTAATGGCACAGGCAGGGTGCCCAGCCAACAGCGAGTTGCAGTAATCCAGACGGGAGATGACAAGTGCCTGGATTAGGACCTGTGCCGCTTCCTGTGTAAGGCAGGGTCGTACTCTCCGAATGTTGTAGAGCATGAACCCACAGGATCGGGTCACCGCCTTGATGTTAGCGGAAAACGACAGGGTGTTGTCCAGGGTCACGCCAAGGCTCTTCGCACTCTGGGAGGAGGACACAACGGAGTTGTCAACCGTGATGGCGAGATCATGGAACGGGCAGTCCTTTCCCGGGAGGAAGAGCAGCTCCGCCTTGCCAAGGTTCAGCTTGAGGTGGTGATCCGTCATCCATACTGATATGTCTGCCAGACATGCAGAGATGCGATTCGCCACCTGGTTATCAGAAGGGGGAAAGGAGAAGATTAGTTGTGTGTCGTCTGCGTAGCAATGATAGGAGAGGCCATGTGAGGATATGACAGAGCCAAGTGACTTGGTGTATAGCGAGAATAGGAGAGGGCCTAGAACTGAGCCCTGGGGGACACCAGTGGTGAGAGCACGTGGTGCGGAGACAGCTTCTCGCCACGCCACTTGGTAGGAGCGACCGGTCAGGTAGGACACAATCCAAGAGTGAGCCGCGCCGGAGATGCCCAGCTCGGAGAGGGTGGAGAAGAGAATCTGATGGTTCACAGTATCAAAGGCAGCAGACAGGTCTAGAAGGACAAGAGCAGAGGAGAGAGAGTTAGCTTTAGCAGTGCGGAGAGCCTCCGTGACACAGAGAAGAGCAGTTTCAGTTGAATGACCAGTCTTGAAACCTGACTGGTTTGGATCAAGAAGGTCATTCTGAGAGAGATAGCAAGAGAGTTGGCTAAAGATGGCAAGCTCAATAGTTTTGGAGAGAAAAGAAAGAAGGGATACTGGTCTGTAGTTGTTGACATCGGAGGGATCGAGTGTAGGTTTTTTGAGAAGGGGTGCAACTCTCGCTCTCTTGAAGACGGAAGGGACATGGCCAGCGGTCAAGGATGAGTTGATGAGCGATGTGAGGTAAGGGAGAAGGTGTCCGGAAATGGAGGGGAGGACCGAGCCGGCCGGGAGGATAAGGGACATAGAGAGTCAAAGGATGCAGAAAGGGAGGAGAGGAGGGTTGAGGAGGCAGAATCAGGAGATTGGAGGGAGAAGGATTGAGCAGAGGGAAGAGATGATAGGATGGAAGAGGAGAGAGTAGCGGGAGAGAGAGAGCGAAGGTTGCGACGGCGCATTACCATCTGAGTGGGGGCAGAGTGAGTAGTGTTGGAGGAGAGAGAGAAAAGGATACAAAGTAGTGGTCGGAGACATGGAGGGGAGTTGCAGTGAGATTAGTAGAAGAACAGCATCTAGTAAAGATGAGGTCAAGCGTATTGCCTGCCTTGTGAGTAGGGGGGGATGGTGAGAGGGTGAGGTCAAAAGAGGAGAGGAGTGGAAAGAAGGAGGCAGAGAGAAATGAGTCAAAGGTAGACGTAGGGAGGTTGAAGTCCCCCAGACCTGTGAGGGGTGAGCCATCCTCAGGAAAGGAACTTATCAAGGCGTCAAGCTCATTGATGAACTCTCCAAGGGAACCTGGAGGGCGATAGATGACAAGGATATTAAGCTTAAATGGGCTAGTGACTGTGACAGCATGGAATTCAAATGAGGAGATAGACAGATGGGTCAGGGGAAAACTAGAGAATGTCCATTTGGGAGAGATGAGGATTCCTGTGCCACCACCCCGCTGACCAGATGCTCTCGGGGTATGCGAGAACACATGGTCAGACGAGGAGAGAGCAGTAGGAGTAGCAGTGTTTTCAGTGGTAATCCATGTTTCTGTCAGCGCCAAGAAGTCGAGGGACTGGAGGGTAGCTTAG
>NC_140019.1:38886658-38890959 GCF_964263955.1 Coregonus lavaretus | reverse complement strand
CTCTCTCTCTCTCTCTCTCTCTCTCTCTCTCTCTCCTCTCTCTCTCTCTCTCTCTCTTCTCTCTCTCCTCTCTCTCTCTCTCTTCTCTCTCTCTCTCTCTCTAGCTCTCTCTCTCTCTCTCTCTCTCTCTCTCTCTCTCTCTCTCTGTCTCTCTCTCTCTCTCTCTCTCTCTCTCTCTCTCTCTCTCTCTCTCTCTCTCTCTCTCTCCTGTCTCTCTCTCTCTGTCTCTCTCCTCTCTCTCTCTCTCTCTCTCTCTTCTCTCTCTCTCTCTCTCTCTCTCTCTCTCTCTCTCTCTCTCTCCTGTCTCTTGCTCTGTCGCTCCACTCTATCAGTGTGACTGATTCTCTACCTGTTGCCAAACTGTGATGCGTGATTCAAGACCAGCATTTTTAAAAACCCTAGGTTTGATGGGATATTAATTGCTTAATTAACTCAGGAACCACACCTGTGTGGAAGCACCTGCTTTCAATATACTTTGTATCCCTCATTTACTCAAGAGTTTCCATTATTTGGGCAGTCACCTGTATAACGATTACTATTGGGCAGGGAGACGTAATGTGAACTGCAGCTAAACAGGCTGAAGTTGTGGGAGTCAGTGTGTAACACAAGATAATTAAACTACCCTCATTACAAGTGTTTTATGTGCAGTAGTTAGCAATGTTCCCCTCTAAGCATGCAGTAGCCCGGGACTGCGGTGCCGAGCGCAGAAGAAATATCAGCCCACAGAGAGAGAAGCATGAGATTGAACTTCACTCAACTCTCTAGAGTTTTCCCTGTTAGTCAACACTGTCAACGTTTCCCTTTACTGTGGCAACTGTGATGGAGTCAATGCAATATTAGCCACTTTCAATGCAACATACAAAACTAACTATGCAAGAGATGTTGCTGCAGGCAGAAGGCTTCGGAATATTTTATTTTTATTTTAGCAGACACTCTTATCCAGAGCGACTTGCAGTTAGTGAGTGCGTACATTTTCAGGATTCAATTGCGCACCGACTCAGCCCATTCTCTACACAGACCGGTGCGGCATAACCAATCAGAGCTGCAGTAGGCCTATGTGCAAATAGACTATTACCATATATGGATCTGTGCCATTTACTTTGAACTGGGACTGTGTTTCCAGCTGTGATCTTGAGTAGATGCGCTTGTTTTGAGATCAAAGCGAGAGCTGCATGTAGCCACGTCTGCACATTTAGTTCATGTCCTTTGCTACTTAGTGAGTTATTAGCCCAGTTATAGATCATTTGTAGTCAGCAATGGGGGAGTGATTGCTTCCTACAAGAGCACAAAACGTCTCCATCTCTAGACGGAGTCAGGTAAAGAGTTCTTTCTTGTCTTAAAGGGGCAGTGTTATATTTTGAGGAATGCTTGAATAAGCTAAGTAGCCAATAGGCAGAGGGTAGCATCATTTGTCTGATTCTCTTTAATTATGGTATGGGAATAATAATGCATTTTATTTTGTAAAGGGGTTCCTTGCATCAAACTAACACAACAACATTTTCATTCACCTCCTTGTCTGAAGGACAAGTGGATAAACAGGTTAATGTCAAGCCCTGCATGTTATTTTCAAAAGTCTCATGGAATGTAGGTCTACATTGAACACCACACATTGGCTGCTACTGTAGGCTGAATGATAGAACATATATTTCCATGTTGAAATGTTATGGGATGCATTTTCTCCATAGTTTTTGATGGTAGGCCACTCTAGTAGTCCTACATTATGATCAAATAGCCACAGTAGCCTACTTGGCCACTGTTAAAACTGTAACTTAAAGCGGGTACAGCCTCCGTGTTCACAGGAAACAGCCTCAGTGTTCACAGGAAACAGCCTCAGTGTTCACAGTAAACGCGCACTGGAATTTGCATAGAAGGGAGGGGCTGGAGTGGACGGGTGGAGGAGCGGGGATAGAGGATTTGAGGAGTGGAGGGAGGGAGGGAGGGGAGGGGCTTCAAACAGCAGTAGATAGCAGCAGTAGATAGCAGTAGATAGCAGCAGTAGATAGCAGTAGTAGATAGCAGCAGTAGATAGCAGTAGATAGCAGCAGTAGATAGCAGCAGTAGATAGCAGCAGTAGATAGCAGCAGTAGATAGCAGTAGATAGCAGCAGTAGATAGCAGCAGTAGATAGCAGCAGTAGATAGCAGCAGTAGATAGCAGTAGATAGCAGCAGTAGATAGCAGCAGTAGATAGCAGCAGTAGATAGCAGCAGTAGATAGCAGCAGTAGTTAGCAGTAGATGATAGCAGCAGTAGATAGCAGCAGTAGATAGCAGTAGATAGCAGCATAGATAGTAGCAGTAGATAGCAGAAGTAGATAGTAGCAGTAGATAGCAGCAGTAGATAGCAGCAGTAGACAGCAGCAGTAGATAGCAGTAGATAGCAGCAGTAGATAGTAGCAGTAGATAGCAGCAGTAGATAGTAGCAGTAGATAGCAGCAGTAGATAGCAGCAGTAGATAGCAGCAGTAGTTAGCAGCAGTAGATAGCAGTAGATAGCAGCAGTAGATAGCAGCAGTAGATAGCAGTAGATAGTAGCAGTAGATAGCAGCAGTAGATAGCAGCAGTAGATAGCAGCAGTAGATAGTAGCAGTAGATAGCAGCAGTAGATAACAGCAGTAGATAGCAGCAGTAGATAGCAGCAGTAGATAGCAGCAGTAGATAGCAGCAGTAGTTAGCAGCAGTAGATAGCAGCAGTAGATAGCAGCAGTAGATAGCAGCAGTAGATAGCAGTAGATAGCAGCAGTAGATAGCAGCAGTAGATAGCAGCAGTAGATAGCAGCAGTAGATAGCAGTAGATAGCAGCAGTAGATAGCAGCAGTAGATAGCAGCAGTAGATAGCAGCAGTAGATAGCAGTAGATAGCAGCAGTAGATAGTAGCAGTAGATAGCAGCAGTAGATAGTAGCAGTAGATAGCAGCAGTAGATAGCAGCAGTAGATAGCAGCAGTAGATAGCAGCAGTAGATAGCAGCAGTAGTTAGCAGCAGTAGATAGCAGCAGTAGATAGCAGTAGATAGCAGCAGTAGATAGCAGCAGTAGATAGCAGCAGTAGATAGCAGCAGTAGATAGCAGTAGATAGCAGCAGTAGATAGCAGCAATAGATAGCAGCAGTAGATAGCAGCAGTAGATAGCAGCAGTAGATAGCAGCAGTAGATAGCAGTAGATAAAAAGCAGTACCACCCTGCATTCCACTGCTGGCTTGCCTCTGAAGCTAACCAGGGTTGGTCCTGGTTGGTCCTGGTTGGTCCTGGTTGGTCCTGGTTGGTCCTGGTTGGTCCTGGTTGGTCCTTGTTGGTCCTGGTTGGTCCTGGTTGGTCCTGGTTGGGAGACCAGATGGTGTTGGAGGGCCAGCAGGAAGCACTCTTTTCCTCTGGTCTAATAAAAAAAAAATATATATATATATATATATATATATATATATATATATATACAGTACCATTCAACATTTTGGACACACCTACTCATTCAAGTTTTTTTCTACATTGTAGATAATAGTGAAGACATTAAAACTATGAAATAACACATATGGAATCATGTAGTAACCAAAAAATATATTCTAGATTTTAGATTCTTCAAATAGAAATGTACAGTATTATGTATATTTATTGGGAGTCCCATAGGGCGGCGCACAATTGCCCCAGCGTCATCCGGGTTTGGCCGGGGTAGGCCGTCACTGTAAATAAGAATTTGTTCTTAACCGACTTGCCTAGTTAAATAAATAAAAAAAATAGGTGATGGCTTTGTTATGGAAGGTTTAGGAATCGCTTCCTTTTAGGTGGTTCTCTCTCTCTCTCTCTCTCTCTCTCTCTCTCTCTCTCTCTCTCTCTCTCTCTCTCTCTCTCTCTCTCTCTCTCTCTCTCTCTCTCTCTCTCCTCTCTCTCTCTCTCTCTCTCTCTCCTCTCCTCTCTCTCCTCTCTCTCCTCTCTCTCTCTCTCTCTCTCTCTCTCTCTCTCTCTCTCTCTCTCTCTCTCTCTCCTCTCTCTCTCTCTCTCTCTCTCTCTCTCTCTCTCTCTTTCTCTAATACACTGCAGCAGTTGTAATTCTTACATCAGCCCCTCTCATCATTTGGAGGTTGGCGTAGAATATAGAGTAGGCACCTCATGTTGACAAGAACTGCATCACAGACAGAGGCTGAAACTTTATATGTGGTTGTTTTATTCCATCTCACTGAACAAGCACACAGCTTCTCGGGTGACAGCAAGTAAACCAGGTCAGCTGTGATTCAGATACTCTTTAACACATCATTTACACATCCTGTCTCTAAAGGGATGGAGTACAAATGACTCAAAACATCATGGTCTGCAGCATT
>NC_140019.1:38829158-38884158 GCF_964263955.1 Coregonus lavaretus | reverse complement strand
CAAAAGACATGATCAGTCTATAGTTTTAATGGTAGGTTTATTTGAACAGTGAGAGACAGAATAACAACAAAATAATCAAGAAGGACGCATGTCAAAATATTTATAAATTGATTTGCATTTTAATGAGGGAAATAAGTATTTGACCCCCTCTCAATCAGAAAGATTTCTGGCTCCCAGGTGTATTTTATACAGGTAACGAGCTGAGATTAGGAGCACACTCTTAAAGGGAGTGCTCCTAATCTCAGCTTGTTACCTGTATAAAAGACACCTGTCCACAGAAGCAATCAATCAATCAGATTCCAAACTCTCCTCCATGGCCAAGAACAAAGAGCTCTCCAAGGATGTCAGGGACAAGATTGTAGACCTACACAAGGCTGGAATGGGCTACAAGACCATCGCCAAGCAGCTTGGTGAGAAGGTGACAACAGTTGGTGCGATTATTCACAAATGGAAGAAACACAAAAGAACTGTCAATCTCCCTCGGCCTGGGGCTCCATGCAAGATCTCACCTCGTGGAGTTGCAATGATCATGAGAACAGTGAGGAATCAGCCCAGAACTACACGGGAGGATCTTGTCAATGATCTCAAGGCAGCTGGGACCATAGTCACCAAGAAAACAGGTAACACACTACTCCGTGAAGGACTGAAATCCTGCAGCGCCCGCAAGGTCCCCCTGCTCAAGAAAACACATATACATACCTGTCTGAAGTTTGCCAATGAACATATGAATGATTCAGAGGAGAGCTGGGTGAAAGTGTTGTGGTCAGATGAGACAAAAATGGAGCTCTTTGGCATCAACTCAACTCGCCGTGTTTGGAGGAGGAGGAATGCTGCCTATGACCCCAAGAACACCATCTCCACCGTCGAACATGGAGGTGGAAACATTATGCTTTGGGGGTGTTTTTCTGCTAAGGGGACAGGACAACGTCACCGCATCAAAGGGACGATAGACGGGGCCATGTACCGTCAAATCTTGGGTGAGAACCTCCTTCCCTCAGCCAGGGCATTTAAAATGTGTCGTGGATGGGTATTCTAGCATGACAATGACCCAAAACACACGACCAAGGCAACAAAGGAGTGGCTCATGAAGAAGCACATTAAGGTCCTGGAGTGGCCTAGCCAGTCTCCAGAACTTTAATCCCATAGAAAATCTGTGGAGGGAGCTGAAGGTTCGAGTTGCCAAACGTCAGCCTCGAAACCTTAATGACTTGGAGAAGATCTGCAAAGAGGAGTGGGACAAAATCCCTCCTGAGATGTGTACAAACCTGGTGGCCAACTACAAGAAACGTCTGACCACTGTGATTGCCAACAAGGGTTTTGCCACCAAGTACTAAGTAATGTTTTCCAGAGGGGTCAAATACTTATTTCCCTCATTAAAATGCAAATCAATTTATAACATTTTTGACATTCGTTTTTCTGGATTTTTCTGTTGTTATTCTGTCTCTCACTGTTCAAATAAACCTACCATTAAAATTATAGACTGATCATTTCTTTGTCAGTGGGCAAACGTACAAAATCAGCAGGTGATCAAATACTTTTTTCCCTCACTGTACCTCCAGCGACTGAGAGAGATTCCAATAACATCAAAGTGACATTGATGAAAATGTTTCAGCGCTCCATCTCAATACCGTCAGACACAGGCAGATGGGGAAGTATCAGATCTATATAATCTATCATGAAGAACTGACGGGAATGGTTTTATTATAAACAAGGTGGGTATGTGGTAAGACGAACAAGTGTTGGAAATCACAGTGGTGTCTTTGAGATCCTCTCTCTACCTCTCCATCTCCATCTCTACCTCTTCCTCTACCTCTCTCTCTCTCTCCTCTCTCTCTCTCTCTCTCTCTCTCTCTCTCTCTCTCTCTCTCTCTCTCTCTCTCTGTGTCTCTCTCTCTACCTCTCCTCCATCAAAGCCCCACCGAGTGAATCGGTGGGATTTGCTCTAAAATAAATCACATCAGTTGAAATTGAAGTACTGATTGTGATGTGCTGAGGGGAAAACACTTTTTTTTTTTTTTTTTGTATTCTGCTGTCACATTTAGTCGTTTTGCCAATTTACCACCATCGCCTAGCGTCTCTATAGGGCTGACGATGTGCTGGGGTTGGGGGAGCGATGCTCTGACACATCGCCCCTGACTGCTAAGCACCCAGGCATGCAAGGGCCAACATTACATCACTCCCATTCTACTGTATAAAACACAAAAGGGTTGATGTCTGCAGGTTGAGTTTTTTTTCCCCCAGACGAGACATAACCTATTCACAATAGGGATTGCGTTTGCATTACATCATTTCTTCAGCCCCCCGAGGTCGCACACACACACACACGAAGGTCCCTCAGGGCTCTCCAGGACTTAATAGTATGGTAGCCGTGACATATCGACTGCGACATTGCAAACTTTGTGTTGAATTTTCCAGATAAACATTGCTACTTCGTGGCGAGAGGTGAGAAGGGAGAGGAGGAGAGAAGAGGGGAGCAAAGAGGGAGAGAGGAGAGGGGGTGAATAGAGATGGATAAAGAAGGGATATAGACAGTTGAAAAAAAATAATAGAGCTTTTTGGTCTAAACTCCACTCGCCGTGTTTGGAGGAAGAAGAAGGAACACCATCCCAACCGTGAAGCATGGAGGTGGAAACATCATTCTTTGGGGATGCTTTTCTGCAAAGGGGAAAGGACGACTGCACCGTATTGAGGGGAGGATGGATGGGGCCATGTATCGCGAGATCTTGGCCAACAACCTCCTTCCCTCAGTAAGAGCATTGAAGATGGGTCGTGGCTGGGTCTTCCAGCATGACAACGACCCGAAACACACAGCCAGGGCAACTAAGGAGTGGCTCCGTAAGAAGCATCTCAAGGTCCTGGAGTGGCCTAGCCAGTCTCCAGACCTGAACCCAAAAATCTTTGGAGGGAGCTGAAAGTCTGTATTGCCCAGCGACAGCCCCGAAACCTGAAGGATCTGGAGAAGGTCTGTATGGAGGAGTGGGCCAAAATCCCTGCTGCAGTGTGTGCAAACCTGGTCAAGACCTACAGGAAACGTATGATCTCTGTAATTGCAAACAAAGGTTTCTGAACCAAATATTAAGTTCTGCTTTTCTGATGTATCAAATAATTATCTCATGCAATAAAATGCAAATTAATTACTTAAAAATCATTCAATGTGATTTTCTAGATTTTTGTTTTAGATTCCGTCTCTCACAGTTGAAGTGTACCTATGATAAAAATTACAGACCTCTACATGCTTCGTAAGTAGGAAAACCTGCAAAATCGGCAGTGTATCAAATACTTGTTCTCCCCACTGTATATATCAATACAATACATTCATATTACGCAGAAGCACATAAAACATTTATGATTTAAGATGTCTTTGGTACATTCGGAAAGTATTATCACTTTTTCCACATTTTGTTACGTTACAGCCTTATTCTGACATGAATTAAATCGTTTTTTTCCCCCGGGCGGCAGGTAGCTTAGTGGATAAGAGCGTTGTGCCAGTAACCGAAAGGTTGCTGGTTTTAATCCCCAAGCCGACTAGGTGAAAAATCTGTCGATGTGCCCTTGAGCAAGGCACTTAACCCTAATTGCTCCTGTAAGTCGCTCTGGATAAGAGCGTCTGCTAAATGACAAAACAAAAACAAAAAAAATCTATCTACACACAATACCCCCATAAGACATTTTTGCAAATGTTTAAAAAATAAAAAAACTGAAAGATAATATAAGTATTCAGACCCTTTACTCAGTACTTTGTTGAAGCACCTTTGGCAGCGATTACAGCATCGAGTCTTGGGTATGACGCTACAAGCTTGGCACGCCTGTATTTGGGGAGTTTCTCCCATTCTTCTCTGCAGATCCTCTCAAGCTCTATCAGGTTGGATGGGGAGCGTCGCTGCACAGCTATTTTCAGGTCTCTCTAGAGATGTTTGATAAGGTTCAAATCCGGGCTCTGGCTGGGCCACTCAAGGACATTCAGAGACTTGTCCCGAAGCCACTCCTGCATTGTCTTGGCTGTGTGCTTAGGGTCGTTGTCCTGTTGGAAGTTGAACCTTCGCCTCTACCATACAGGCCTGATTGGTGGAGTGCTGCAGAGATGGTTGTCCTTCTGGAAGGTTCTCCCATCTCCACAGTGGAACTCTGGAGCTCTGTCAGAGTGACCATCGGGTCCTTGGTCACCTCCCTGACCAAGGCCCTTCTACCCTGATTGCACAGTTTGGCCGGGCGGCCAGCTCTATGAAGAGTCTTGGTGGTTCAAAACTTTTTCCATTCAATAATGATTGAGGCCACTGTGTTCTTGGGGACCTTCAATGCTGCAGACATTTTTTGGTACCTTTCCCCAGATCTGTACCTCGGAGCTCTACGGACAATTCCTTCCACCTCATGGCTTGGTTTTTGCTCTGACATGCACTTTCAACTGTGGGACGTTATATAGACAGGTGTGTGCCTTTCCAAATCATGTCCAATCAATAGAATTTACCACAGGTGGACTCCAATCAAGTTGTAGAAACATCTAAAAAATGATCAATGGAAAACAGGATACACCTGAGCTCAATTTCGAGTGTCATAGCAAAGGGTCTGAATGGTTATGTATAAAAGTTATATTTTTATAAATTTGAAAACATTTCTAAAACCTGTTTTCACTTTATCATTATGGGGTATTGTGTGTAGATTAATGAGGATTATTTTAAAGGAAATCAATTTTAGTATAAGGCTGTAATGTAACAATGTGGAAAAAGTCAAGGGGTCTGAATACTTTCTGAATGCACTGTATATATACTGCACCAGTCAAAAGTTTGGACACACCTACTCATTCAAGGGTTTTTCTATTTTCTCTATTTTCTACATTGTAGAATAATAGTGAAGACATCAAAACTATGAAATAACACATATGGAATCATGTAGTAACCAAAACATTGTGAAACAAATCAAAATATATTTTAGATTTTAGATTCTTCAAAGTAGCCACCCTTTGCCTTGATGACAGCTTTGCACACTCTTGGCATTCTCTCAACCAGCTTCATGAGGAATGCTTTTCCAACAGTCTTGAAGGAGTTCCCCACATATGCTGAGCACTTGTTGGCTGCTTTTCCTTCACTCTGCGGTCCAACTCATTCCAAACCCTCTCAATTGGGTTGAGGTCGGGTGATTGTGGAGACCAGGTTATCTGATGCAGCACTCCATCACTCTCCTTCTTGGTAAAATATTCCTTACACAGCCTGGAGGTGTGTTTTGGGTCATTGTCCTGTTGAAATACAAATGATAGTCCCACTAAGCCCAAACCAGATGGGATGGTGTATCGCTGCAGAATGCTGTGGTAGCCATGCTGGTTAAGTGTGCTAAGATTCTAAGTAAATCACTGACAGTGTCACCAGCAAAGCACCATAACACCTCCTCCTACATGCTTCACGGTGGTATCCACACATGCGGAGATCATCTGTTCACCTACTCTGCGTCTCACAAAGACACGGCGGTTGGAACCAAAAATCTCTAATTTGGACTCATCAGACCAAAGGACAGATTTCCACTGGTCTAATGTCCATTGCTCGTGTTTCTTGGCCCAAGCAGGTCTCTTCTTCTTATTGGTGTCCTTTAGTAGTGGTTTCTTTGCAGCAATTCGACCATGAAGGCCTGTTTCATGCAGTCAATTCTGAACAGTTGATGTTGAGATGTGTCTGTTACTTGAACTCTGAGAAGCATTTATTTGGCCTGCAATCTGAGGTGCAGTTAACTCTAATGAACTTATCCTCTGCAGCAGAGGTAACTCTGGGTCTTCCTTTCATGTGGCAGTCCTCATGAGAGCCAGTTTCATCATAGCGCTTGATGGTTATTGCGACTGCACTTGAAGAAACTTTCAAAGTTCTTGAAATGTTCTGTATTGACTGACCTTCATATCTTAAAGTAATGATGGACTGTCTTTTCTCTTTGCTTATTTGAGCTGTTCTTGCCATAATATGGACATGGTATTTTACCAAATAGGGCTATCTTCTGTATACCACACCTACCTTGTCACAATTCAACTTATTGGCTCAAACGCAGTAAGATGGAAAGAAATTCCACAAATTAACTTTTTAAGAAGGCACACCTGTTAATTGAAATGCATTCCAGGTGCCTACCTCATGAAGCTGGTTGAGAGAATGCCAAGAGAGTGCAAAGCTGTCATCAAGGCAAAGGGTGGCTACTTTGAAGAATCTCAAATATTAAAATAAATTTAGATTTGTTTAACACTTTTTTGGGATACTACATGATTTCATATGTGTTATTTCATAGTTTTGATGTTTTCACTATTATTCTACAATGTAGAAATTGTAAAAATAAAGAAAAACCCTGGAATGAGTAGGTGTGTCCAAACATTTGACTGGTGCAGTGTGTATATATATATATATATATGTGTGTCCTAGCCTACATCTTTCAGGTAATACATTCAATAGAGTTATTAGCCTTATATTTAGCTAATGAATGATGAGCTATGCATGAGCTTCTAACTAATAGCCTCTGTCTCTTGTGCAATACGCACCATGCACTCGCCTCTCTGAAACATTCTTCCTCACGTCAAATTCTCCTTAAAAAAACGCTCCGAGTCCCAGGAAAAGCAAGACAAGAATAACTTGCTGGAATAATATAATAATAATAATAATTTTTAGCATAATTAACTTTTTAGCATTTTCTTATCTTATACTAATAGACTATTGGAAGAGGGATGCAAGCTCTTGTTTGATGAACATCCATCATTCCTTCAATTCTGACCAGTTTCCCAGTCCCTGCTGATGAAAAACATCCCCACAGCATGATGGTGCCACCACCATGCTTCACTGTGGAGATGGTGTTCTAGGGGTGATGAGAGGTGTTGGGTTTGCGCCAGACATAGCGTTTTCCTTGATGGCCAAAAAGCTAAATTTTAGTCTCATCTGACCAGAGTACCTTCTTCCATATATTTGGGGTGTCTCCCACATGGCTTTTGGCGACCACCAAACGTGTTTGCTTATTTCTTTCTTTAAGCATTGGCTATTTTCTGGCCACTCTTCCGTAAAGCCCAGCTCTGTGGAGTGTACGGCTTAAAGTGGTTCTATGGACAGATACTCCAATCTCCTCTGTGGAGCTTTGCAGCTCCTTCAGGGTTATCTTTGGTCTCTTTGTTGCCTCTGATTAATGCCCTCCTTGCCTGGTCCGTGAGTTTTGGTGTGCGGCCCTCTCTTGGCAGGTTTGTTGTGGTGCCATATTCTTTCAATTTCTTAACAGTGGATTTAATGGTGCTCTGTGGGATGTTAAAAGTTTCAGATATTTTTTTATAACCCAACCCTGATCTGTACTTCTCCACAACTTTGTCCCTGACCTGTTTGGAGAGCTCCTTGGTCTTCATGGTGCCGCTTGCTTGGTGGTGCCACTTGCTTAGTGGTGTTGCAGACTCTTGGGCCTTTCAGAACAGGTGTATATATACTGAGATCATGTGACATATCATGTGACACTTAGATTGCACACAGGTGGACTTTATTTAACTAATTATGTGACTTCTGAAGGTAATTGGTCGCACCAGATCTTATTTAGGGGCTTCATAGCAAAGGGGGTGAATACATATGCACGCACCACTTTTCCGTCATTAATTTTATTTTTTTCATTTCACTTCACCAATTTGGAATATTTTGTGAATGTCCATTGCATGAAATCCAAATAAAAATCAATTTAAATTACAGGTTGTAATGCAACAAAATAGGAAAAACGCCATGAGGGGGATGAATACATTTTGCAAGGCACTGTAGTTCTATATTATTCAAAGATGTCATTACAATGATGAAGATCAGGACAACTAAACATTTAATTTAGGCTAACTAAGCAACAATAAGGAAAGAGTATAGGCTAATATCGCATGTCGCACAACATTAGGGGAAATATTATGAAAGGTATGCATGAATCAGCCTACTCATTATAAAAAATGTAATCCTATAATTGTAACTTTGTAGGCCGATTTAAAATTTACGGGACATCCATTCAGATCTGACATGGCGCAGCCCGCGCCATCAATAAGTGAGGGATGTTGGCCAAATGAGCCACATTTAAATGTCCTTAAAAACAGCCTATAACAAATTACAAAAACACTATTCCTTGTGTTTCGATGTGTAGCATATGCAAAAACTTCATCTTAGGCTACTTTCCTAAAACAATTAGTGTCCACCTCAAAGTTCAGCTGTCAGAGATTTGAGCGCTAAATGCATCAGGGCATTGCATGCATAGACCTATAGGCTTATGTGTCCACTGTATGATATGAATATAATATTTTGTAGAAAGATAAGCATTAAATTGATAGATTGTAGGAGTAACTCTCGTAGGCCTGAAACATTCTTCCTCGTCAAATTCAACTGTCGGGTTCAGTTGGAGCGCCGGGGCCCACTGCCTTCATATCAAAGGCCTACAGTAGCTAAAGCTTAATAACAGCCACACCATACCAAACCTTCACTAACATTTCTAAACTTTGTTTGGGTAATATCAAAGGTAAGTCAAGCCATTGTTTAAAGGGAAAATACCAGCAGGATATTATATTGCGGCAAACACAGCATTACAATCTTACAACTTAATTTGGCCAAAGAAAATGGCTCAACAGAATGAAATAGGGTTTAAACCTTCGCAAAGGTTCTGAACATGCTATTTTGCAGCAATTACCGTTAATTAATGGCAAGAGTCTACCTTATGTAACAAATTACTGAAATAAATTTTATTTATTTTAGAATACCTACTTATAACTTATTTTAAGCTAAATATGGAGCACACAATTAAAAAGACAGATCTAATTTAATTTAGCCATTGAAAATGTCTCAACAGAATTAAACAAAACAGGTTTTGCGTGTAAATAAAAACTGGTTTTGATTATTAAGTAGGCTTACAATAGTAACAATGATATACAATAATATCAATCATCAAACAAATTATTATAAATATATTTAAGTTCCAAAATTGCATCCTACCTGAATAGGGAGTAGCCTGCGTTGCCATGCCAACATTCTTCTCATTTTTCACAATAATATTAAAACGTATATATGAAATTCCCCTTGTAGGCTTTTCACTACAGGCATACTCTTTTCCTATAACTTTAGTTTTACTTCAATGGAAAAAAGTCCTCCATCTTCACAGTCAACAGTGGCCAAGGCTCCTCTCCCTCTCACTCTCTCTGCTCAGGCAATATTGATGCGTTAGGTTCTAGTTGTGCAAGGAATAGCCGCTGGAATTGTAGAAGAGGAGAGCTTGTGTTATGCTTTCCTAAAGAACTGGGCCCTGCCAGGAGCATACAGTATGTGGCCACATTATTATAGGACGATTTTGGAAGAATGATGATCTGAAACAGACAACACATTCAATATCAGAAGTTTAAAAAAATACAGACAGACTGGTCTTCTACTGTGCCTTTCTAGACCTTATACTGTTCAGAGTAGACCCACAACTGATCCAAATGAAACATTCAAATCACGTGGCTTTTAAGCCGTTGTTCAAATGACATTTTTCACTGCAGCCTAGAGTAGAATTTTGTACTCACTTGAAAAACAGTAATGCAGTTATTCATTGCATTGTGGTGTTGTAGGCTACTATAGTCTAGTTAGAAGATCAATAGCAGAGCTTTCTGAGCTGTGTGTATCATGTATTCACTGTTCTTTCATGCACAATTATGCACCTGGCCTGTCCCCTGCCTATCGGCTATTCCTATTTCTTCTTGTTGATTCATATTGAAAATTGATGCAGCTTTGAATGCTTTTATCTGTGGTATGATTGCTAGTTGGCCTATTGCAGATCTGGACAAATGATCCACCTACCGCTATTGTCACTATGAATGGTGGATAGAGGGCAGGATAGACAGTTAGACTGGTAGACTACATTGACCTGTGGTACAGTAAAAGCGTAGGTCATAAGGTCATTCAACAACCAAAACACCTTGATTATAGGGGAGGAGCCTGCAAGCCGAGGAGGACATTTGACTAGGATGGAAGAAATTATACAGTAAAAACCTGCAAAAGAGCAACTGGTAACCAGGAAAAATAATTACGATCTGTCCCTAATCCAATGCTGCCAATCTGGCCTACAGACTGAACAGGGACATTAACATATACAGATGGACTCTCTTCATCTGATCCCCATGTTGTCACAGAGAATGTTCCTGCGCAGCACGAAAATGCATAATGGAGTGTATTAAAGGTTTTAAAAGGCTTCCAAAGTTTGTAATTTCCACTGTAAAATGTCTGACTTGATTTTATCCTAACAAAAAAAATGTATCAACCCCTACAAAAAAAAAGTCCATTAATTATAATTCACATTTCCTCTTGTTGCAGGATTATTTTCCTGCTGGGAGAAACTGGTCAAATTAAGATTTGACAGATATATCTGTAGTTGTTTAACAGAAAGAGGAGTGATGAGAGAGAGAACGTTTTTTACAGAGAGAGATACAAAAAAATATGTCAAAATGTAGATTTCCGACTAAATAGACACACCCAAAATTAATTATTTATCACGAGAGGGCCATGAACAATACCTAGCAATTCTTATACTGGCAGAAAGATTAAAATCTCACCTTTCTGGTAAAAAAATAGTTATAAATTGCTGAGATGTAGTCACTTTTGAGGACACAAGCTCAAGAACACAATACACATATGATGAAAATATACAAATAATCAAATCATGTATTATTTTCCTTTTCAACAAAAGTGAAATGATTGAAACCCTTTCTAAACACAGTAACGATCAAATTATAAACGACTCTTACTATAATATTTCACCTTTCTTATAACAGTCAAATATATACGATCATACTTAATGACGGTAAAAAATTGGCACCATTTCATTTAACTGACGACAGACGATTTTCTGCCCGGCGTTCTCTGAGCGAGAGAAAGAGGTCTTGTTGCAGCTCTAAATCCATCTGAGATCAGCGAGATGATATATATTTATATACAGCAGTATAATTTGTACTTGAGGCCCTGAATGATACAGTAATGAGAGAGAGAGAGAGAGGGAGAGAGACAGAGGGAGAGAGACAGAGGGAGAGAGAGACAGAGAGAGAGAGAGACAGAGAGAGAGAGAGAGACAGAGAGAGAGAGAGAGAGAGAGAGAGACAGAGAGATAGAGAGAGAGACAGAGAGATAGAGAGAGAGACAGACAGATAGAGAGAGAGAGAGAGAGAGAGAGAGAGAGAGAGAGAGAGAGAGAGAGAGAGAGAGAGAGAGAGAGAGAGAGAGAGAGAGACAGAGAGAGAGACAGAGAGAGAGACAGAGAGAGAGAGAGAGAGACAGAGAGACAGAGAGAGACAGAGAGAGAGAGAGAGGTGTGGGTACTGCCATTTCTGTATACTAGGTACACATGCTGATTTTACTTTTACCAGTGACTAAATAATTACGTAATTTCATAAAACCTTTTAAAGAATGAGAGCACAGCAGTATCACGTGTACTTGAAGCCCTGAATGATACAGTAATGAGAGAGAGACAGAGAGAGAGAGACAGAGGGAGAGAGACAGGGAGAGAGACAGAGGGAGAGACAGAGGGAGAGACAGAGGGAGAGACAGAGGGAGAGACAGAGAGAGAGAGACAGAGGGAGAGAGAGAGACATAGAGAGAGAGACAGAGAGAGAGAGAGAGAGAGAGAGAGAGAGAGAGAGAGAGAGAGAGACAGAGAGAGAGAGACAGAGAGAGAGAGACAGAGAGAGAGAGACAGAGAGAGAGAGACAGAGAGAGAGAGACAGAGAGAGACAGAGAGAGAGAGAGAGAGAGAGAGAGAGAGAGACAGAGAGAGAGAGGTGTGGGTACTGCCAACATAAAACATACATCTGTGATTACAGTGTATGATTTTCTACTCAGATGTAATTTTAGATTGTTCAGTCGACTGGATCCCCCTAAAGCAGGAGGCGTCTCTAGATCGCTCGTTGGGGACAGACCCTCACCAACTGTGGAGGACAGGAGCCCCGGGGGAGGAGAAACCCTGAGGGAGAGAGAGAGAGAGACGAGGGAGAGAGGAAGGGGAGAGTGGGGAGGGGGATGCAGGGGGAGTGGATGACCAGGCCTAGCCAACTGTAGGGGACAGAAACCCTGGGGAAGAGAGGGAGGCAAGAGGGATGCTGGAGAGAGGAGTGAGGGGTACCATGGGGAGGCTGCAGGTCCTAATCCAGGCACTTGTCCTCTCCCTTCTGAACTACTGAAACTCGCTGTTGGCTGGGCTTCCCGCTTCTGCCATCAAACCCCTGCAACTTATCCAGAATGCTGCAGCCCGCCTGGTTTTGAACCTTCCCAAGATCTCTCATGTCACCCTGCTCCACCGCACACTCCACTGGCTTCCGGTCGAAGCTCACATCCACTACAAGACCATGGTGATTACCTACGGAGCAGCAAGAGGAACTGCCCCTCCCTTCCTTCAGGCTATTCTCAAACCCTACACCCCAACCTGAGCACTCTGTTCTACCACCTCAGGTCTCTTGGCCCTTCCACTCTATGGGAGGGAAGCTTCCGCTCAGCCCAGTCCAAGCTCTTCTCTGTCCTGGCACCCCAATGGTGGAACCAGCTTCCCCCTGAAGCTAGGACAACAGCATCCCTGCCCAACTTCCGAAAACATCTGAAACCCTACCTCTTCAAACTGTATCTTAAAAGATCTTCCTCCTCAACTTGCCCCCCCCCCAAAAAAAAATAATAATAATAATAATAATAATAATAATAATAAATAAATAAACTTAAGCAGCACTTGACCCCCCTGGGGGAGGAGGAGGGAGACTCAACCAACTATAAGGGATAGAAACCTTGGAGAGGGAGAGGCAGGAGGGAGAGGCAGGAGGGATAGGCAGGAGGGAGAGGCTGGAGGGAGAGGCAGGAGGGAGAGGCTGGAGGGAAAGGCAGGAGGGGGAGGCAGGAGGGGGCGGCTGGAGGGAAAGGCAGGAGGGAGAGGCAGGAGGGAGAGGCAGGAGGGAGAGGCAGGAGGGAGAGGCAGGAGGGAGAGGCTGGAGGGAGAGGCAGGAGGGAGAGGCAGGAGGGAGAGGCTGGAGGGAGAGGCTGGAGGGAGAGGCTGGAGGGAGAGGCTGGAGGGAGAGGCTGGAGGGAGAGGCAGGAGGGAGAGGCTGGAGGGAGAGGCTAGGGAGATGAGGGAGGAAGGGAGAGAGCGAGGCAGGAGGGAGAGGCTGGAGAGATGAGGGTGGGGAGAGGGAGGAAGGTAGAGAGCGAGGCAGGAGGGAGAGGCTGGAGAGATGAGGGTGGGGAGAGGGAGGAAGGGAGAGAGCGAGGCAGGAGGGAGAGGCTGGAGAGATGAGGGTGGGGAGAGGGAGGAAGGTAGAGAGCGAGGCAGGAGGGAGAGGCTGGAGAGATGAGGGTGGGGAGAGGGAGGAAGGGAGAGAGCGAGGCAGGAGGGAGAGGCTGGAGAGATGAGGGTGGGGAGAGGGAGGAAGGGAGAGAGCGAGGCAGGAGGAAGAGGCTGGAGAGATGAGGGTGGGGAGAGGGAGGAAGGGAGAGAGCGAGGCAGGAGGGAGAGGCTGGAGAGATGAGGGTGGGGAGAGGGAGGAAGGGAGAGAGCGAGGCAGGAGGGAGAGGCTGGAGAGATGAGGGTGGGGAGAGGGAGGAAGGGAGAGAGCGAGGCAGGAGGGAGAGGCTGGAGAGATGAGGGTGGGGAGAGGGAGGAAGGGAGAGAGCGAGGCAGGAGGGAGAGGCTGGAGAGATGAGGGTGGGGAGAGGGAGGAAGGGAGAGAGCGAACTCCCTTGAGGTAGAGCCAGAGGGAGAGAACAGTCCCCTACAGCATCGTCCAGGGACCCACTTTACTTTCAATCCATGTTGTCATAACAGGCCACATATTGGAAGACACATAATATCCAGTTATATCCAGTTATAGCAGGGTTACAGAGAGAGAGGCTCTACCTCTCTTCCCAGTGGCCCCAGAAACATGAGCATAGCCAGTCATCCGAGGTTAACCAAAAGGATGCTGCTCATTTAAAATCTCTCTAACTGCTATATTCAACTACTGTGTGTGTGTGTGTGTGTGTGTGTGTGTGTGTGTGTGTGTGTGTACTGTACTGTACAAGAAGCTTTCTCAGTAGTAATTCTCTTTTTGAATAACTCTGAAGGAGCCGAAACAATGTTACAGATTAAAATCACTTCAGGCACCTCATCTTAATGTGGGGTACAACTAGTAAATATGTAGAATGTAGTCGAATATTAAATATATGCAGGAGTTATGACAACATGACATAGATGTATATTCATCAGAGAAACAGTGGAGGAGTTATGACAACATGACATAGATGTATATTCATCAGAGAAACAGTGGAGGAGTTATGACAACATGACATAGATGTATATTCATCAGAGAAACAGTGGAGGAGTTATGACAACATGACATAGATGTATATTCATCAGAGAAACAGTGGAGGAGTTATGACAACATGACATAGATGTATATTCATCAGAGAAACAGTGGAGGAGTTATGACAACATGACATAGATGCATATTCATCAGAGAAACAGTGGAGGAGTTATGACAACATGACATAGATGTATATTCATCAGAGAAACAGTGGAGGAGTTATGACAACATGACATAGATGTATATTCATCAGAGAAACAGTGGAGGAGTTATGACAACATGACATAGATGTATATTCATCAGAGAAACAGTGGAGGAGTTATGACAACATGACATAGATGTATATTCATCAGAGAAACAGTGGAGGAGTTATGACAACATGACATAGATGTATATTCATCAGAGAAACAGTGGAGGAGTTATGACAACATGACATAGATGTATATTCATCAGAGAAACAGTGGAGGAGTTATGACAACATGACATAGATGAATATTCATCAGAGAAACAGTGCAGGAGTTATGACAACATGACATAGATGTATATTCATCAGAGAAACAGTGGAGGAGTTATGACAACATGACATAGATGTATATTCATCAGAGAAACAGTGGAGGAGTTATGACAACATGACATAGATGAATATTCATCAGAGAAACAGTGCAGGAGTTATGACAACATGACATAGATGTATATTCATCAGAGAAACAGTGGAGGAGTTATGACAACATGACATAGATGTATATTCATCAGAGAAACAGTGGAGGAGTTATGACAACATGACATAGATGTATATTCATCAGAGAAACAGTGGAGGAGTTATGACAACATGACATAGATGTATATTCATCAGAGAAACAGTGGAGGAGTTATGACAACATGACATAGATGTATATTCATCAGAGAAACAGTGGAGGAGTTATGACAACATGACATAGATGAATATTCATCAGAGAAACAGTGCAGGAGTTATGACAACATGACATAGATGTATATTCATCAGAGAAACAGTGGAGGAGTTATGACAACATGACATAGATGTATATTCATCAGAGAAACAGTGGAGGAGTTATGACAACATGACATAGATGTATATTCATCAGAGAAACAGTGGAGGAGTTATGACAACATGACATAGATGTATATTCATCAGAGAAACAGTGGAGGAGTTATGACAACATGACATAGATGTATATTCATCAGAGAAACAGTGGAGGAGTTATGACAACATGACATAGATGTATATTCATCAGAGAAACAGTGGAGGAGTTATGACAACATGACATAGATGTATATTCATCAGAGAAACAGTGTAGGAGTTATGACAACATGACATAGATGTATATTCATCAGAGAAACAGTGCAGGAGTTATGACAACATGACATAGATGTATATTCATCAGAGAAACAGTGCAGGAGTTATGACAACATGACATAGATGTATATTCATCAGAGAAACAGTGGAGGAGTTATGACAACATGACATAGATGTATATTCAGAAACATTGAGACGTCCTGTTTTGTTTTATTCCTATACATGCTCTAACGCTTTTTCCTCATTCCTATTTATCATCATTGCTCTTTAAAAGTCAACTTTTTTATTTTATATCATCAATCAATCAATCAATTTTATTTTATATAGCCCTTCTTACACCAGCTAATATCTCGAAGTGCTGTACAGAAACCCAGCCTAAAACCCCAAACAGCTATTAATGCAGGTGTAGAAGCACGGTGGCTAGGAAAAACTCCCTAGAAAGGCCAAAACCTAGGAAGAAACCTAGAGAGGAACCAGGCTATGAGGGGTGGCCAGTCCTCTTCTGGCTGTGCCGGGTGGAGATTATAACAGAACCATGCCAAGATGTTCAAAAATGTTCATAAGTGACAAGCATGGTCAAATAATAATCAGGAATAAATCTCAGTTGGCTTTTCATAGCCGATCATTAAGAGTTTGAAAACAGCAGGTCTGGGACAGGTAGGGGTTCCATAACCGCAGGCAGAACAGTTTAAACTGGAATAGCAGCAAGGCCAGGCGGACTGGGGACAGCAAGGAGTCACCACGGCCGGTAGTCCCGACGTATGGTCCTAGGGCTCAGGTCTCTCAGTTGGCTTTTCATAGCCGATCATTAAGAGTTGAAAACAGCAGGTCTGGGACAGGTAGGGGTTTCGTAGCCGCAGGCAGAACAGTTGAAACTGGAATAGCAGCAAGGCCAGGCGGACTGGGGACAGCAAGGTGTCATCATGCCCGGTAGTCCTGACGTATGGTCCTAGGGCTCAGGTTCTCAGAGAGAAAGAGAGAACGAGAGAATTAGAGAGAGCATACTTAAATTCACACAGGACACTGGATAAGACAGGAGAAGTACTCCAGGTATAACCAACTAACCCCAGCCCCCCGACACATAAACTACTGCAGCATAAATACTGGAGGCTGAGACAGGAGCGGTCCGGAGACACTGTGGCCCCATCCGAAGAAACCCCCGGACAGGGCAAACAGGAAGGATATAACCCCACCCACTCCGCCAAAGCACAGCCCCCGCACCACTAGAGGGATATCCCCAACCACCAACTTACAATCCTGAGACAAGGCCGAGTATAGCCCACAGAGGTCTCCACCACAGCACAAACCAAGGGGGGGGGCGCCAACCCAGACAGGAAGATCACGTCAGTAACTCAACCCACTCAAGTGACGCACCCCTCCCAGGGACGGCATGAAAGAGCACCAGCAAGCCAGTGACTCAGCCCCTGCAACAGGGTTAGAGGCAGAGAACCCCAGTGGAGAGGGGAACCGGCCTGGCAGAGACAGCAAGGGCTGTTCGTTGCTCCAGCCTTTCCGTTCACCTTCACACTCCTGGGCCAGACTACACTCAATCATATGACCTACTGAAGAGATAAGTCTTCAGTAAAGACTTAAAGGTTGAGACTGAGTCTGCGTCTCTCACATGGGTAGGCAGACTGTTCCATAAAAATGGAGATCTATAGGAGAAAGCCCTGCCTCCCGCTGTTTGCTTAGAAATTCTAGGGACAATTAGGAGGCCTGCGTCTTGTGACCGTAGCGTACGTATTGGTATGTACGGCAGGACCAACTCGGAAAGATAGGTAGGAGCAAGCCCATGTAACGCTTTATAGGTTAACAGTAAAACCTTGAAATCAGCCCTTGCCTTAACAGGAAGCCAGTGTAGGGAAGCTAGCACTGGAGTAATATGATCAAATTTCTTGGTTCTAGTCAGGATTCTAGCAGCCGTATTTAGCACTAACTGAAGTTTATTTAGTGCTTTATCCGGGTAGCCGGAAAATAGAGCATTGCAGTAGTCTAACCTAGAAGTAACAAATGCATGGATTAATTTTTCTGCATCATTTTTGGACAGAAAATTTCTGATTTTTGCAATGTTACGTAGATGGAAAAAAGCTGTCCTTGAAACAGTCTTGATATGTTCGTCAAAAGAGAGATCAGGGTCAAGAGTAACGCCTAGGTCCTTCACAGTTTTATTTGAGACGACTTTACAACCATCAAGATGAATTGTCAGATTTAACAGAAGATCTCTTTGTTTCTTGGGACCTAGAACAAGCATCTCTGTTTTGTCCGAGTTTAAAAGTAAAACGTTTTTTGCCATCCACTTTCTTATGTCTGAAACACAGGCTTCTAGCGAGGGCAATTTTGGGGCTTCACCATGCTTCATTGAAATGTACAGCTGTGTGTCATCCGCATAGCAGTGAAAGTTAACATTATGTTTTCGAATAACATCCCCAAGAGGTAAAATATATAGTGAAAACAATAGTGGTCCTAAAACGGAACCTTGAGGAACACCGAAATGTACAGTTGATTTGTCGGAGGACAGACCATTCACAGAGACAAACTGATATCTTTCCGACAGGTAGGATCTAAACCAGGCCAGAACTTGTCCGTGTAGACCAATTTGGGTTTCCAGTCTCTCCAAAAGAATGTGGTGATCGATGGTGTCAAAGGCAGCACTAAGGTCTAGTAGCACGAGGACAGATGCAGAGCCTCGGTCTGATGCCATTAAAAGGTCATTTACCACCTTCACAAGTGCAGTCTCAGTGCTATGATGGGGTCTAAAACCAGACTGAAGCATTTCGTATACATTGTTTGTCTTCAGAAAGGCAGTGAGTTGCTGCGCAACAGCTTTTTCTAAAATTTTTGAGAGGAATGGAAGATTCGATATAGGCCGATAGTTTTTTATATTTTCCGGGTCAAGGTTTGGCTTTTTCAAGAGAGGCTTTATCACTGCCACTTTTAGTGAGTTTGGTACACATCCGGTGGATAGAGAGCTGTTTATTATGTTCAACATAGGAGGGCCAAGCACAGGAAGCAGCTCCTTCAGCAGTTTAGTAGGAATGGGATCCAGTATGCAGCTTGAAGGTTTAGAGGCCATGATTATTTTCATCATTGTGTCAAGAGATATAGTACTAAAACACTTAAGTGTCTCTCCCGATCCCAGGCCCTCGCAGAGCTGTGCAGATCCAGGACAGCTAAGCCCTGGAGGAATACGCAGATTCAAAGAGGAGTCCGTAATTTGCTTTCTAATGGTCATGATCTTTTCCTCAAAGAAGTTCATGAATTTATCACTGCTGAAGTGAAAGCCATCCTCTCTTGGGGAATGCTGCTTTTTAGTTAGCTTTGCAACAGTATCAAAAAGAAATTTTGGATTGTTCTTATTTTCCTCGATTAAGTTGGAAAAGTAGGATGATCGAGCAGCAGTGAGGGCTCTTCGGTACTGCACGGTACTGTCTTTCCAAGCTAGTCGGAAGACTTCCAGTTTGGTGTGGCGCCATTTCCGTTCCAATTTCCTGGAAGCTTGCTTCAAAGCTCGGGTATTTTCTGTATACCAGGGAGCTAGTTTCTTATGACAAATGTTTTTCGTTTTTAGGGGTGCAACTGCATCTAGGGTATTGCGCAAGGTTAAATTGAGTTCCTCAGTTAAGTGGTTAACTGATTTTTGTCCTCTGACGTCCTTGGGTAGGCAGAAGGAGTCTGGAAGGGCATCAATGAATTTTTGTGTTGTCTGAGAATTTATAGCACGACTTTTGATGCTCCTTGGTTGGGGTCTGAGCAGATTATTTGTTGCGATTGCAAACGTAATAAAATGGTGGTCCGATAGTCCAGGATTTTGTGGAAAAACATTAAGATCTACAACATTTATTCCATGGGACAAAACTAGGTCCAGAGTATGACCGTGGCAGTGAGTAGGTCCAGAGACATGTTGGACAAAACCCACTGAGTCGATAATGGCTCCGAAAGACTTTTGGAGTGGGTCTGTGGACTTCTCCATGTGAATATTAAAATCACCAAAAATTAGAATATGATCTGCTATGACTACAAGGTCTGATAGGAATTCAGGAAACTCAGAGAGGAACGCTGTATATGGCCCAGGAGGCCTGTAAACAGTAGCTATAAAAAGTGATTGAGTAGGCTGCATAGATTTCATGACTAGAAGCTCAAAAGATGAAAACGCCATTTTTTTTTTTGTAAATTGAAATTTGCTATCGTAAATGTTAGCAACACCTCCGCCTTTGCGGGATGCACGGGGAATATGGTCACTAGTGTAACCAGGAGGTGAGGCCTCATTTAACACAGCAAATTCATCAGGCTTAAGCCATGTTTCAGTCAGGCCAATCACATCAAGATTATGATCAGTGATTAGTTCATTGACTATGACTGCCTTTGAAGTGAGGGATCTAACATTAAGTAACCCTATTTTGAGATGTGTGGTATCACAATCTCTTTCAATAATGGCAGGAATGGAGGAGGTCTTTATCCTAATAAGATTGCTAGGGTGAACACCGCCATGTTTAGTTTTGCCCAACCTAGGTCGAGGCACAGACACAGTCTCAATGGGTATGGCTGAGCTGACTACACTGACTGTGCTATTGGCAGACTCCACTAAGCTGGCAGGTTGGCTAACAGCCTGCTGGCTGGCCTGCACCCTATTTCACTGTGGGGCTAGAGGAGTTAGAGCCCTATCTATGTTGGTAGATAAGAGGAGAGCACCCCTCCAGCTAGGATGGAGTCCGTCACTCCTCAGCAGGTCAGGCTTGATCCTGTTTGTGGGTGAGTCCCAGAAAGAGGGCCAATTATCCACAAATGTTATCTTTTGGGAGGGGCAGAAAACAGTTTTCAACCAGCGATTGAGTGCTGAGACTCTGCTGTAGAGCTCGTCACTTCCCCTAACTGGGAGGGGGCCAGAGACAATTACTCGATGCCGACACATCTTTCTAGCTGATTTACACGCTGAAGCTATGTTGCACTTGGTGACCTCTGACTGTTTCATCCTAACATCGTTGGTGCCGACGTGGATAACAATATCTCTATACTCTCTACACTCGCCAGTTTTAGCTTTAGCCAGCACCATCTTTAGATTAGCCTTAACGTCGGTAGCCCTGCCCCCTGGTAAACAGTGTATGATCGCTGGGTGATTCGTTTTAAGTCTAATACTGCGGGTAATGGAGTCGCCAATGACTAGGGTTTTCAATTTGTCAGAGCTAATGGTGGGAGCCTTCGGAGTCTCAGACCCCGTAACGGGAGGGGTAGAGACAAGAGAAGACTCAGACTCAGACTCCGACTCGCTACATAATGGGGAAAACCGGTTGAAAGTTTCTGTCGGCTGAATGAGCGACACCGGTTGAGCATTCCAACAGTATTTCCCTCCAGAAGCCATGAGAAAGTTGTCCGGCTGCGGGGACTGTGCGGGGGGATTTATACTAACGTTACTGTCTGTACTTACTGGTGGCACAGACGCTGTTTCTTCCTTTCCTACACTGATATTGCCCTTGCCTAACGATTGCGTCTGAAGCTGGGCTTGTAGCACAGCTATTTTCGCCGTAAGGCGAGAATTCTCCTGTATATTATGAGTACAGCGACTGCAATTAGAAGACATCATGTTAATGTTACTACTTAGCTTCGGCTGTTGAAGATGTTGAAGATGTTGACGAATCATGTCCAGATAAAGCGTCCGGAGTGAAAAAGTTGAATAAGGGAAAAAAGTTGCGATGGAAAAAAGGAAAATAACGTTGGCAGCTAAAACGCACAGGAAAATGACTCTTCTGTCTCGGGATAAACGTCCGGGGTGAAAAAGTTTAACGAAAAAAGATGAGTGAGGACAAAACTAAAAAGTTGGTAAATTTGTTGAACACAGAGATTGATTAAACGTTTATTAAAAGTAAAACGTGAATAGTTTGGCAGGTAGCCAAGTAGCAACAAACAGCACATGATCTATATAAAAAAATTAACATCTGAAATGTTGAAACATTCATTCGGAAAAAGCAATTTTATTTAATTCCTCCTCCTCCCATCTAGGTGACATAGTTTTGTTGATGAACCAGCACGGTTTATTATAAAGGACTTGTCACTAGAAGCATGTAGCATACAGGCCGGGATCCTCCCAGAGGCAACACCCCGTTCCCCTGATCATCATCCTAACCTGGCCTAAAACAGCAGTGCTTTCATGATGTAAACCTCCTCCCCTGTCCCCTGTGCATCACTTCCAGGTCCCGATGTTCCAAAGGTTCACAACATCAAATGTACCAGTGCTTTGCAAAAGTATTCATCCCCCTTGGATTTAATGTAATGGACATACACAAAATAGTCCAAATTGATGAGGTGAAATGAAATAAATAACTTGTTTCAAAAAATGTATAACAAATAAATAACGCACAAGTGGTGCTTGCATATGTATTCACCCCCTTTGCTATGAAGCCCCTAAATAAGATCTGGTGCAACCAATTACCTTCAGAAGTCACATAATTTGTTAAATAACGTCCATCTCTGTGCAATCTAAGTGCCACATGATCTGTCACATGATCTCAGTATATATACACCTGTTCTGAAAGGCCCCAGAGTCTGCAACACCACTAAGCAAGGGGAACCACCAAGCAAGCGGCACCATGAAGACCAAGGAGCCTCTCCAAACAGGTCAGGGACAAAGTTGTGGAGAAGGACAGATCAGGGTTTAGCCTACATGATGAGATTATTATGAACAAAAGAGAGAGATTATTTTGATTTGTAAAACGGCAGCCAAGCATCGATGATCATATCACCAGAATAAGACCCTCGATATTTATTGGAAAGGAGCATCAAGCTTATAACCTTACACTTTCACCACCCTTTGAAGTTCATCATCATTTATTTAATCTGTAGCCCAATAAACTGCATGATTTCCCGAGTCGTAGTGGGAGGACCACACGACACGTCATCGCCTCACTACAAGTTTACTTCCATATGATGGTCATTATATCAATATTTGTTTGCATACAAGCGTTTCCACTGATATTTCTTGATTAAATAATTTTACAGACACAAAAAGATCCCACCTTGTCTAGCGTATTTTGTTTGGTCGACATTTGGTTCCATCAGGCCTGCTATGACATGTTTTATCCGACATGTACTTTATGCGGATAGAAAGGTTGAATGGAAACCTCTCCCCGGCTCTCTGTCCCCTGTCTCTGACTCTCTCTCTGACTCTCTGTCTCTGTCCCCTCTGTCTCTGTCCCCTCTCTCTGTCCCCTCTGTCTCTGTCCCCTCTCTCTGACTCTCTCTTTCTGACTCTCGCTCTGACTCTCTCTCTGACTCTGTCTCTGTCCCCTCACTCTGACTCTCTGTATCTGTCCCCTCTCTCTGACTCTCTCTCTCTGACTCTCTCTCTGACTCTCTGTCTCTGTCCCCTCTCTCTGACTCTCTGTCTCTGTCCCCTCTCTCTGACTCTCGCTCTGACTCTCTCTCTGACTCTGTCTCTGTCCCCTCTCTCTGACTCTCTGTCTCTGTCCCCTCTCTCTGACTCTCTGTCTCTGTCCCCTCTCTCTGACTCTCTCTCCGACTCTCTGTCTCTGTCCCCTCTCTCTGACTCTCTCTCCGACTCTCTGTCTCTGTCCCCTCTCTCTGACTCTCTCTTTCTGACTCTCTTTCTGACTCTCTCTCTGACTCTCTCTCCGACTCTCTCTCTGACTCTCTCTCTGACTCTCTGTCTCTGTCCCCTCTCTCTGACTCTCTCTTACTGACTCTCTCTGACTCTGTCTCTGTCCCCTCTGTCTCTGTCCCTTCTCTCTCTGACTCTGTCTCTGTCCCCTCTCTCTGACTCTCTCTCTGACTCTATGTCTCTGTCCCCTCCCCCCCTCCAGCTAGAATCTCTAGAAGTCATAATATATTCTAGGCAGGCACAACCCATTCCCTAAAATTTGGAATGTGATTGCTGTAGTGTGGAGATAGCTGGAGAGACAAATCGATAATGCTTTGGCCGCGAGCCTAGACGTGCTCAGATTTCCAAGTGTGTCATTACAGGTGAGGTAAGCCTGGAGGATGAATATGCAGAGGAAGGTCTGGCTCTTACTGCTAACATTGTGGGACCAGCAACCACCTTAGCTTAGTCAGAGCAAGAGCCAAAGTACATCTCAAATGGCACCCTATTCCCTATATAGTGCACTACTTTGACCAGAGCCCTGGTCAAACCTGGTTAAAAGTAGTGCACTATAAAGGGAATAAGGTGTCATTTGGAATGCAACTCCAGACCCAGAGTGCCGATGAGTAAAGGACATGGCTGACCAGAAACTAGACACCACCAGACTCACTAACTAACTAGGCTACAGCACCGCCTGCTTTTGGCATTGTGAACTAAGATATTCTCCAACCTGTGAGTAGAAACCAGACTCACTAACTAATTAGGCTACAGCACTGCCTGCTTTTGGCATTATGAACTAAGATATTCTCCAACCTGTGAGTAGAAACCAGACTCACTAACTAATTAGGCTACAGCACCGCCTGCTTTTGGCATTATGAACTAAGATATTCTCCAACCTGTGAGTAGAAACCCGACTCACTAACTAATTAGGCTACAGCACCGCCTGCTTTTGGCATTATGAACTAAGATATTCTCCAACATAAGGTAGTGTGCAGGCCTATGAAAACCTTACCCAGATGGCAGAATGAATAGAAACCACACTCACTACACCACTAGCACTTGATTTTGGCCTAACATGTCATGAAGATATGAGTCAACATAAGATAGTGTGCAGGGCTCACGATGAAAACACAGCTGAGTAGAAACCGACAGACCAACTAACAAACTGGACTGCAGGAGCTCCTGATATTGGCATTAGGATTTGAAGACATGAGCCAACCTACTAAGAGGATACCAGCCTATGAAGACAACACACAGATACTGTGCCTACTGTTCTTCATCTCTGGCTGTTCTCAGACTCACTAGCCAGGCCACAGAAGCTCCTGATTGTGGCATGACATATGATATTCTCCAACATAGGAAAGACTGGCGGCTGCTGGGGACCACAGATAGATGCTGCAGACAGATGCTGGACTTACAGTGGGTTGTAAAAGTATTCATCCCCCTTGGCGTTTTTTCCTATTTTGTTGCATTACAACCTGTAATTTAAATTGATTTGCCTGGGCTGCCCACCAAAACTCACGGGCCCAGGCAAGGAGGGCATTCATCAGAGAGGCAACAAAGAGACCAAAGATAACCCCGAAGGAGCTGCAAAGCTCCACAGAGGAGAATGGAATATCTGTCCATATGACCACTTTAAGCCCTACACTCCACAGTGCTGGGCTTTATGGAAGAGTGGCCAGAAAAAAGCCATTGCTTAAAGAAAAAAAATAAGCAAACACGTTTGGTGTTTGCCAAAAGGCATGTGGGAGACTCCCCAAACATATGGAAGAAGGTACTCTGGTCAGATGAGACTAAAATTGAGCTTATTGGCCATCAAGGAAAACGCTATGTCTGGCGCAAACCCAACACCTCTCATCACCCCGAGAACACCATCCCCACAGTGAAGCATGGTGGTGGCAGCATCATGCTGTGGGGATATTTTTCATCGGCAGGGACTGGGAAACTGGTCAGAATTGAAGTAATGATGGATGGCGCTAAATACAGGGAAATTCTTGAGACACCTGTTTCAGTCTTCCAGAGATTTGAGACTGGGACGGAGGTTCACCTTCCAGTAGGACAATGACCCTAAGCATACTGCTAAAGCAACACTCGAGTGGTTTAAGGGGAAACATTTAAATATCTTAGAATGGCCTAGTCAGAGCCCAGACTTCAATCCAATTGAGAATCTGTGGTATGACTTAAAGATTGCTGTACACCAGCGGAACCCATCAAACTTGAAGGAGCCTTGAAGAAAGGGCAAAAATCCCAGTGGCTAGATGTGCCAAGCTTATAGAGACATACCCCAAGATACTTTTAGCTGTATTTGCTGCAAAATGTGGCTCTACAAAGTATTGACTTTGGGGGGTGAATAGTTATGCATGCTCAAGTTATCTGTTTTTTTGTCTTATTTCTTGTTTGTTTCAGAATAAAAACTTTGCATCTTCAAAGTGGTAGGCATGTTGTGTAAATCAAATGATACAAACATCCCAAAAATCTATTTTAATTCCAGGTTGTAAGGCAACAAAATAGGAAAAATGCCATGGGGGGGTGAATACACTGTATACTACAGGTTGTTCTGATGTCCTGTAATTCATCCCTACACCAAACATCATCCCTTACTAACTACTGTACCTACATCAAACATCATCCCTTACTAACTACTGTACCTACATCAAACATCATCCCTTACTAACTACTGTACCTACATCAAACATCATCCCTTACTAACTACAGTACCTACATCAAACATCATCCCTTACTAACTACTGTACCTACATAGAACATCATCCCTTACTAACTACTGTACCTACATCAAACATCATCCCTTACTAACTACTGTACCTACATCAAACATCATCCCTTACTAACTACTGTACCTACATCAAACATAATCCCTTACTAACTACTGTGCCTACATCAAACATCATCCCTTACTAACTACTGTACCTACATCAAACATCATCCCTTACTAACTACTGTACCTACATCAAACATCATCCCTTACTAACTACAGTACCTACATCAAACATCATCCCTTACTAACTACTGTACCTACATCAAACATCATCCCTTACTAACTACTGTACCTATATCAAACATCATCCCTTACTAACTACTGTACCTACATCAAACATCATCCCTTACTAACTACTGTACCTACATCAAACATCATCCCTTACTACTGTACCTACATCAAACATCATCCCTTACTAACTACTGTACCTACATCAAACATCATCCCTTACTAACTACTGTACCTACATCAAACATCATCCCTTACTAACTACTGTACCTACATCAAACATCATCCCTTACTAACTACTGTACCTACATCAAACATCATCCCTTACTACTGTACCTACATCAAACATCATCCCTTACTAACTACTGTGCCTACATCAAACATCATCCCTTACTAACTACTGTACCTACATCAAACATCATCCCTTACTAACTACTGTACCTACATCAAACATCATCCCTTACTAACTACAGTACCTACATCAAACATCATCCCTTACTAACTACTGTACCTACATCAAACATCATCCCTTACTACTGTACCTACATCAAACATCATCCCTTACTAACTACTGTACCTACATCAAACATCATCCCTTACTAACTACTGTACCTACATCAAACATCATCCCTTACTAACTACTGTACCTACATCAAACATCATCCCTTACTAACTACTGTACCTACATCAAACATCATCCCTTACTACTGTACCTACATCAAACATCATCCCTTACTAACTACTGTACCTACATCAAACATCATCCCTTACTAACTACTGTACCTACATCAAACATCATCCCTTACTACTGTACCTACATCAAACATCATCCCTTACTACTGTACCTACATCAAACATCATCCCTTACTAACTACTGTACCTACATTAAACATCATCCCTTACTAACTACTGTACCTACATCAAACATCATCCCTTACTAATTACTGTACCTACATCAAAAACATCATCCCTTACTAACTACTATAACTACATCAAACATCATCCCTTACTAACTACTGTACCTACATCAAACATCATCCCTTACTAACTACTGTACCTATATCAAACATCATCCCTTACTAACTACTGTACCTACATCAAACATCATCCCTTACTAACAAGGTGGTCCTCTGTAGCTCAGCTGGTAGAGCACGGCGCTTGTAACGCCAAGGTAGTGGGTTCGATCCCCGGGACCACCCATACACAAAAAATGTATGCACGCATGACTGTAAGTCGCTTTGGATAAAAGCGTCTGCTAAATGGCATATTATTATTTTATTATTATTTATTATTAACTACTATAACTATATCAAACATCATCCCTTACTAACTACTGTACCTATATCAAACATCATCCCTTACTAACTACTGTACCTATATCAAACATCATCCCTTGCTAACTACTGTACCTACATCAAACATCATCCCTTACTAACTACTGTACCTACATCAAACATCATCCCTTGCTAACTACTGTACCTACATCAAACATCATCCCTTACTAACTACTGTACCTACATCAAACATCATCCCTTGCTAACTACTGAACCTATAGCAGAGCCTGGTTTTGGCATAATATGTTATGAAGATATCCTCCTGCTTAGGAAAGAGTGCAGGACAAACGTGATACTTGAGTAAAAGTAAAGATACTTCAATAGAAAATGACTCAAGTAAAAGTGAAAGGCACCCAGTAAAAAAATAAACCACTAACTAGGCTTCAGCAGCTGCTGGTTTTGGACACACATCATGGTTTTTATTTGATGGTGTTGGCATAAATCCGATGACAATATTCTCCAACCAAAATAATGGTGCTGGCCAATTAAAACAACACACAGATGCTAGACTTAAAGACACATTGTTCTTACATCTCTGGCTTTTCTTATCATGTAATTCATCCCTAGCTCAAACATCATTCAATTTGCTAATTAAGCATACATATATTATATTAATGTGTGTGAGTCTTGGCATCGGTTCAGTGTGGGTTTCTTTCATCTCCAGTTTATCGGCTAATCAGCTCCTCTCCTGGAGCTTCTGTGCTCTGTGCTGTCCTGTCATCATGGCTGTTCAATCAATTTGAGGCATTTTTAATTTAACTGATCATCAAACCCATTAAAATATTTTTATAAAGTGGTAGATTTCTTTCATACACCAGTATACAGATCTGGCTGCTGTGTCTACAGTGTACTGTAAGTTAGGGTCAGCCAATAAGATAACCATTTGATGTTTGTACAGGAAGCATTGTGGTCCTCTGTAGCTCTGCTGGTAGAGCACGGCGCTTGAAACGCCAAGGTAGTGGGTTCGATCCCCGGGACCACCCATACACAAAAAAAAAAATGTATGCACGCATGACTGTAAGTCGCTTTGGATAAAAGCGTCTGCTAAATGGCATATTATTATTATTATTATTTTATTATTATTAAGTCTGTGTTACAAATGACACCCTATTCCCTATTTAGTGCACTACTTTTGACCAGAGCTCACAATGGTCTTCCCAGGGCCCTGGTCAAAATATGTGCACTAAATAGGGTGTCATTTGACACGCACACTAAGCAACAGCTCTTTACTGTACTCATCATCCAGCCCTGATACATCATATAATAACTAGTTGAGTACTGTACTCATCGTCCAGCCCTGATACATCATATAATAACTAGTTGAGTACTGTACTCATCGTCCAGCCCTGATACGTCATATAATAACTAGTTGAGTACTGTACTCATCGTCCAGCCCTGATACGTCATATAATAACTAGTTGAGTACTGTACTCATCGTCCAGCCCTGATACGTCATATAATAACTAGTTGAGTACTGTACTCATCGTCCAGCCCTGATACGTCATATAATAACTAGTTGAGTACTGTACTCATCGTCCAGCCCTGATACGTCATATAATAACTAGCTGAGTACTGTACTCATCGTCCAGCCCTGATACGTCATATAATAACTAGCTGAGTACTGTACTCATCGTCCAGCCCTGATACATCATATAATAACTAGTTGAGTACTGTACTCATCGTCCAGCCCTGATACATCATATAATAACTAGTTGAGTACTGTACTCATCGTCCAGCCCTGATACATCATATGTTACGAACCCTGTGGCTTTAAACGTCTAGGGTGGATGGACAAGAGACCCGTAACATAATTCATGCAAATTAGAATCGTGACATGGAACAGTGAGAACAAAAACTACACGACAACCATAAACTACCATCAAACATAAAATGTTTATTTTTGAACACACGGTAAAGGTTTGGGAAAAAGGGCTGAGCAGGACCCAAGAAATGAAACAATAGTGTAAAAGAATCTTGCCTGCCTCAAGAACCGCTAAGCTACTGCTAATCATACAAAAATTACAGTGGGTGGTCCGCTCAGGTCTAACTAGTGTTTTTAGACAGTTTTCTTCCTACGGGTAATGTATGCCCAAGGGCAACTTGCTTAAATTCCCCTTTTCCCAGAAACACACAACAAAGTTACCAAACAGAGTAACCAGCAAATGAGTGAGTACACAAAACACAGGACACCACAGTATCCATACTCACATACGGAAAATAGTCTCTCTCTACAAACACAACTGACTGGCTTTTAAACAATGGGATGTGTGATTGAAAAACCAGAAACAGGTGGTGCAATGCAGAGGAATGTCCACTGATTGGTCCACCTCAGCAATCAGCAGACACCCCAACGACCACCAATCAGGAACATACAGGACACCTGTGATTAGGGCAGAAGGAGAGGAAAAACACAAAAAAACACAGGATACCTGTATCCGTAACATCATATAATAACTATTTGAGTACTGTACTCATCATCCAGCCCTGATACATCATATAATAACTAGTTGAGTACTGTACTCATCGTCCAGCCCTGATACATCATATAATAACTAGTTGAGTAATAACTAGTTGAGTACTGTACTCATCGTCCAGCCCTGATACATCATATAATAACTAGTTGAGTACTGTACTCATCGTCCAGCCCTGATACATCATATAATAACTAGTTGAGTATTGTACTCATCGTCCAGCCCTGATACATCATATAATAACTAGTTGAGTACTGTACTCATCGTCCAGCCCTGATACATCATATAATAACTAGTTGAGTACTGTACTCATCGTCCAGCCCTGATACATCATATAATAACTAGTTGAGTACTGTAGTCATCGTCCAGCCCTGATACATCATATAATAACTAGTTGAGTACTGTACTCATCGTCCAGCCCTGATACATCATATAATAACTAGTTGAGTATTGTACTCATCGTCCAGCCCTGATACATCATATAATAACTAGTTGAGTACTGTACTCATCGTCCAGCTCTGATACATCATAAAATAACTAGTTGAGTACTGTACTCATCATCCAGCCCTGATACATCATATAATAACTAGTTGAGTACTGTACTCATCGTCCAGCCCTGATACATCATATAATAACTAGTTGAGTACTGTACTCATCGTCCAGCCCTGATACATCATATAATAACTAGTTGAGAACTGTACTCATCGTCCAGCACTGATACATCATATCATAACTAGTTGAGTACTGTACTCATCGTCCAGCCCTGATACGTCATATAATAACTAGTTGAGTACTGTACTCATCGTCCAGCCCTGATACATCATATAATAACTAGTTGAGTACTGTACTCTTCATCCAGCCCTGATACATCATATAATAACTAGTTGAGTACTGTACTCATCGTCCAGCCCTGATACATCATATAATAACTAGTTGAGTACTGTACTCATCGTCCAGCCCTGATACATCATATAATAACTAGTTGAGTACTGTACTCATCGTCCAGCCCTGATACATCATATAATAACTAGTTGAGTATTGTACTCATCGTCCAGCCCTGATACATCATATAATAACTAGTTGAGTACTGTACTCATCGTCCAGCCCTGATACATCATATAATAACTAGTTGAGTACTGTACTCATCGTCCAGCCCTGATACATCATATAATAACTAGTTGAGTACTGTAGTCATCGTCCAGCCCTGATACATCATATAATAACTAGCTGAGTACTGTACTCATCGTCCAGCCCTGATACATCATATAATAACTAGTTGAGTACTGTACTCATCGTCCAGCCCTGATACATCATATAATAACTAGTTGAGTACTGTACTCATCGTCCAGCCCTGATACATCATATAATAACTAGTTGAGTACTGTAGTCATCGTCCAGCCCTGATACATCATATAATAACTAGTTGAATACTGTACTCATCATCCAGCCCTGATACATCATATAATAACTAGTTGAGTACTGTACTCATCGTCCAGCCCTGATACATCATATAATAACTAGTTGAGTACTGTAGTCATCGTCCAGCCCTGATACATCATATAATAACTAGCTGAGTATTGTACTCATCGTCCAGCCCTGATACATCATATAATAACTAGTTGAGTACTGTACTCATCGTCCAGCTCTGATACATCATATAATAACTAGTTGAGTACTGTACTCATCATCCAGCCCTGATACATCATATAATAACTAGTTGAGTACTGTACTCATCGTCCAGCCCTGATACATCATATAATAACTAGTTGAGTACTGTACTCATCGTCCAGCCCTGATACATCATATAATAACTAGTTGAGAACTGTACTCATCGTCCAGCACTGATACATCATATCATAACTAGTTGAGTACTGTACTCATCGTCCAGCCCTGATACGTCATATAATAACTAGTTGAGTACTGTACTCATCGTCCAGCCCTGATACATCATATAATAACTAGTTGAGTACTGTACTCTTCATCCAGCCCTGATACATCATATAATAACTAGTTGAGTACTGTACTCATCGTCCAGCCCTGATACATCATATAATAACTAGTTGAGTACTGTACTCATCGTCCAGCCCTGATACATCATATAATAACTAGTTGAGTACTGTACTCATCGTCCAGCCCTGATACATCATATAATAACTAGTTGAGTATTGTACTCATCGTCCAGCCCTGATACATCATATAATAACTAGTTGAGTACTGTACTCATCGTCCAGCCCTGATACATCATATAATAACTAGTTGAGTACTGTACTCATCGTCCAGCCCTGATACATCATATAATAACTAGTTGAGTACTGTAGTCATCGTCCAGCCCTGATACATCATATAATAACTAGCTGAGTACTGTACTCATCGTCCAGCCCTGATACATCATATAATAACTAGTTGAGTACTGTACTCATCGTCCAGCCCTGATACATCATATAATAACTAGTTGAGTACTGTACTCATCGTCCAGCCCTGATACATCATATAATAACTAGTTGAGTACTGTAGTCATCGTCCAGCCCTGATACATCATATAATAACTAGTTGAATACTGTACTCATCATCCAGCCCTGATACATCATATAATAACTAGTTGAGTGCTTGGTAATACCTTTATTCAGAGCATGATAATTGTCCCACTCCTTTGTAACTCGTCTGCCAAAGGGAAGCTCTTTCAGAGATCCTGTATAAAATAAAACAAGCCTTGATTCACAGTATTACCCTAAGGACTCTATTCCAATCCATAATCGCGGAAGTTCAACATTACAGCGGGATTGAAATTAAAAGGCAATGTTCCCGTATTAGCGGAGACTGCATTCACAGTAAACGCTGGATATGTCGCCTCAACGGGAAATTATCTTAAAATCTATATTGTGCAATCTGTAACGCAGATTGAATAGAACCATAAGTACCAACAATAAATATGCAATTCAATAAATCTGAGAGATCCCAGATTCAATTTAGGACTTAGGATAGCCTAGGATAGTATTAAAAGACAGAATAACTTTTATTCCATTACAGGAAAACTGAGAGAAATTTCAACACAGAGAAAATGTTGTTTTATTGCAGTTATTTGATAAAAAGAAAAACAAGTCAAATGTTATGTTGAGTAAACATTTTATGGAGCTACAGTGCCTTGTCTCCCGAGTGGCGCAGTGGTCTAAGGCACTGCATCGCAGTGCTAGCTGTGCCACTAGAGATCCTGGTTCGAATCCAGGCTCTGTCGTAGCTGGCCGTGACCGGGAGACCCATGGGGCGGCGCACAATTGGTCTAGGGTAGGGGAGGGAATGGCCGGCAGGGGATGTAGCTCAGTTTTTAGAGCATGGTGTTTGCAACGCCAGGGTTGTGTGTTCGATTCCCACGGGGGGTATGAAAAAAAAAAAAAAAAAGCACTAACTGTAAGTCGCTCTGGATAAGAGCGTCTGCTAAATGACTTAAAATGTAAAATGTAAAATGTTGTAAAGTATTCATCCCCCTTGGCGTTTTTCCTATTTTGTTGCATTACAACTTGGACATACACAAAATAGTCCAAATTGGTGAAGTGAAATGAAAAAAATAACTTAATAACAGAAAAGTGCATATGTATTCAACCCCTTTGCTATGAAGCCCCTAAATAAGATCTGGTGCAACCAATTACATTCAGAAGTCACATAATTAGTTAAATAAAGTCACCCTGTGTTTAATCTAAGTGTCACATGATCTGTCACAGGATCTCAGTATATATACACCTGTTCTGAAAGGCCCCAGGTCTGCAACACCACCAAGCAAGCGGCACCATGAAGACCAAGGAGCCTCTCCAAACAGGTCAGGGACAAAGTTGTGGAGAAGTACAGATCAGGGTTGGGTTATAAAAAAATATCCGAAACTTTGAATATCCCACGGAGCACCATTAAATCCATTATTAAAAAATTGAAAGAATATGGCACCACAACAAACCTGCCAAGAGAGGGCTGCCCACCAAAACTCACAGACCAGGCAAGGAGGGCATTAATCAGAGGGGCAACAAAGAGACCAAAGATAACCCTGAAGGAGCTGCAAAGCTCCACAGCGGAGATTGGAGTATCTGTCCATAGGACCATTTTAAGCCATACACTCCACAGAGCTGGGCTTTACGGAAGAGTGGCCAGAAAAAGCCATTGCTTAAAGAAAAAAAATAAGCAAACACGTTTGGTGTTCGCCACAAGGCATGTGGGAGACTCCCCAAACATTTGGAAGAAGGTACTCTGGTCAGATGAGACTAAAATTGAGCATTTTGGCCATCAAGGAAAATGCTATGTCTGGCGCAAACCCAACACCTCTCATCACCCCGAGAACACCATCCCCACAGTGAAGCATGGTGGTGGCAGCATCATGCTGTGGGGATGTTTTTCATCGGCAGGGACTGGGAAACTGGTCAGAATTGAAGGAATGATGGATGGCGCTAAATACAGGGAAATTCTTGAGGGAAACCTGTTTCAGTCTTCCAGAGATTTGAGACTGGGATGGAGGTTCACCTTCCAGCAGGACAATGACCCTAAGCATACTGCTAAAGCAACAGTCGAGTGGTTTAAGGGAAACATTTAAATGTCTTGGAACGGCCTAGTCAAAGCCCAGACCTCAATCCAATTGAGAATCTGTGGTATGACTTAAAGATTGCTGTACACCAGCGGAACCCATCCAACTTGAAGGAGCTGGAGCAGTTTTGCCTTGAAGAATGGGCAAAAATCCCAGTGGCTAGATGTGCCAAACTTATTGAGACATACCCCAAGATACTTGCAGCTGTAATTGCTGCAAAAGGTGGCTCTACAAACTATTGACTTTTCAGTTTTTTTGTCTTATTTCTTGTTTGTTTCACAATAAAAAAATATTTAGCATCTTCAAAGTGGTAGGCATGTTGTGTAAATCAAATGATACAACCCCCCCCAAAAATCCATTTTTATTTCCAGGTTGTAAGGCAACAAAATAGGAAAAATGTCAAGGGGGGGGGAATATTTACGCAAGCCACTGTAATAAATAAGAGGAGTACAGTCAAACAGATGGTTTCTCTCTATTTTAAAACAAAAATAACTGCACAGGGAAACGTCATATAATATATATATGCCACTTAGCAGACTCTATAAGGTGTCGAAAACGTTCCACAGGGATGCTGGCCCATGTCCCACAGTTGTGTCAAGTTGGCTGGATGTCCTTTGGGTGATGGACACATGGGAAACTGTTGAGCGTGAAAAACCCAGCAGCGTTGCAGTACTCGACACACTCAAACCGCTGCGACTGGCACATACTACCATAATCCGTTCAAAGGCACTTAAATATTTTGTCATGCCCATTCATCCTCTGAATGGCACACATACACAATCCATGTCTCAATTGTCTCACACTCACACACACACTCTCACACTCACACACACACACACACACACACACACACACACACACACACACACACACACACTCACACACAAACACACACACACGCACTCACACGGATTCACACACAAACTCACTCACTCACTCACTCACACACTCACACACTCACACACACACACTCTCTCTCTCACTCATACACACTCACTCACACACACACTCACACACACTCACACACACACACTCACACACACACACACTCTCTCTCTCTCTCACACACACACACACACACACACACACACACACACACACACACACACACACACACACACACACACACACACACACACACACACACTCACACACACTCTCTCTCACTCACACACTCTCTCTCTCTCTCTCTCTCTCACACACACACATAGCCGGTACAAAGCTAGCATTGTATTGAAGAATACAATGACTGAAGAACATTACTTTGTTATTGCTAAAATAATAAAAAAGCCTTTTCCCACTGACTGCGATAGCGTGATATAATGATATAGCCCATGGAGAAAAGCTAGTCTGGAACACTTTGCCATGCTTTTTAACCCTGGTCCTGGGGACATACATGGTTGCCATGGTTTGACATGTTTCTTAACCCTGGTCCTGGGGACATACATGGTTGCCATGGTTTGACATGTTTCTTAACCCTGATCCTGGGGACACACATGGTTGCCATGGTTTGCCATGTTTTTTAACCCTGGTCCTGGGAACATACATGGTTGTGCAGGCTTTTGTTCAACAACAGTTGACCTAAATAATCAAAGCCTCCAGGCCTACTCTGTGGGGCCCCAAGATCAAGATTGAAGAACATGTTGTTTTTATGGGTGATAGAATTAAAATAACATGTCAGAATGTCTAGTGCCCTTGAGAGAGAGAGAGAGAGAGAGAGAGAGAGAGAGAGAGAGAGAGAGAGAGAGAGAGAGAGAGAGAGAGAGAGAGAGAGAGAGAGAGAGAGAGAGAGAGAGAGAGAGAGAGAGAGCTGACTCTATCTGACATGCAGCTATTACCATCGTACAGTTGTGCTTGCAGAATGGCTATGTGTGGATTGAAAATACTGTTTTTGCAATTCATACTTGCACTCGTCGGTGCAGTTGAGTGTCTAAATATTTAATGTTTTTTTTTCTAGCTCTATTTCTCCACAGGTCTTGACAGGGTCAAGAGAGATATAGCAGACACATCTCCATCCACACAGTGAATCATCACTTACATTATTCATCCTGACACATTTACCGAAACCCAGAAGCCTGCTTCCCACCTGTACACTTTGAAATGATATGAAATTGTGTTGATTCTTTGAAGTGAAGTGTTTAAACTTGTTTAAATTGTTAACATATAACTATTATTCTAGTGCCAATGTTGATTAATCACAGATCACAATCCTGCAATCATTAATGTGTCTGTTTCTGTGTTGTGTTCAGTTATAATCTCTCTAATTAGTTTTATTAGATGTTCACTATTTTTGTTCAGGATATCAGCCATGTGAACCCATTTTGCAGCTGATAATGCCTGTGCAGCCATAGGCCTACAGCAGTGGTTCTCCGGTCCTCCAGTACTCCCAAAATCCCAACTCCAGTCCTCCAGTACCCCCAACAGCCCAACTCCAGTCCTCCAGTACTCCCCAACAGCCCAACTCCAGTCCTCCAGTACCCACAACAGCCCAACTCCAGTCCTCCAGTACCCCCCAACAGCCCAACTCCAGTCCTCCAGTACCCACAACAGCCCAACTCCAGTCCTCCAGTACCCCCCAACAGCCCAACTCCAGTCCTCCAGTACCCCCCAACAGCCCAACTCCAGTCCTCCAGTATCCCCAACAGCACACCATTTTTATTGTAGCCCCGGACAAACTCCCCTGATTCAACTCATTGAGGGCTGGAGGATTAGTTGACCAGTTGAATCAGGTGTGCTTGTCCAGGGTTACAATAAACATGTGTACTGTTGGGGGAACTGGAGGACCGGAGTTGGGCTGTTGGGGGTACTGGAGGACTGGAGTTGGGCTGTTGGGTGTACTGGAGGACTGGAGTTGGGCTGTTGGGTGTACTCGAGGACCGGAGTTGGGAACCACTGCCCTACAGTATGATGGCAATTTCCTCATAGGCATTTGTAATGCACCTCTTGACATTGTTCATCTGAAGCAGAGAATAGCTTAACTCACACACTGTTTACATATTGTTCAGCTATATGTCCTCAATTTAAAAAACGATACCAATGTATATGAGGCTAATCATTATACTTGATTTTGTACATGCCTTGTGCTGACATTGTTTAGTGCAAATCCAACCCTTGTAATCTAGGTAGTGAAATGTCTGGAAGCAGGAGATGATGGGATCCTTAGCTTAAAACATGCAACTACTACCACCAAGTTCAATGCCAGATACTTGTCTGCCAGAAGGTCTGAGTGGCACTTGGAGGTGCCATTGTGATAATTAGGGTTCGGGTTAGCTAAAATCCACCAACAAAAAAAAAAACTTTTGACATTAATTTGAAAAGAAAGCTGGATCCCTTCTAGCCATGACCCGTTTTCATAGGCCTAGATTACGTTCAAGACAAGGTTGTTTTTATTGATCTGTACAGTAGGTCTAGGCTACCGTCGTATTAAACTGACAGATTTTTATAAGGATGTTGGTATTATGCTAATTAGATTCCAGCGGGGATGCGGACATCGACCCTAGGGGGTTAAAAAATATTCTGCTAATTTCTCCAGTTATATAAAGTGTAGTATAATTGCATTACATTTTTTATGAAAGGCCAAATTTATCAAAGGCCACATTTGGCCCATACAAAGGAAAGAAACGTCTCTGATATAGCCTATATACATTTACATTTTAGTCATTTAGCAGACGCTCTTATCCAGAGTGAGTGCATACATTTTTCATACTGGCCCCCCCGTGGGAAACGAACCCACAACCCTGGCGTTGCAAGCGCCATGCTCTACCAACTGGGCTACACGGGGCCTAAAAAGCTCTGGAGTACTTTAAATGAAATTCTAGGCAGATGCGCTTGTTCATAACAAAACGTTTTGACATTGCCAACCACTTGAATAACTTTTTGGTTGACAAGATTAGCAAACTGAGGTACGACACGCAAACAACAAACACTGAGCCTTCATATTCATGCATAACGGCCCAAATAATGTAAGACAAGCGCTGTAGTTTTGAGTTCCACAAAGTGGGTGTGGAGGAGCAGATTTTTGTAGTTGTTGCTATCTATAAATAAGGACAAACCACCTGGTACCGACAACCTGGATGGTAAGTTTCTGAGGTTGGTAGCGGAATACTTTACGACTTCTGTTTGCCACATCTTCAATTTAAGCCTAGAAGACGGTGTGTGCCCTCAGACATGGAGGGAGGCAAAGGTCATTCCACCACCCAAGAATAGCAGAGCACCCTTTAATGGTTCAAACAGCCGACCAATCAGCCTGTTACAAGTGCTTAGCAAACTTTTGGAAAAAAATGTGTTTGATCAAATGCAAAGTTATTTTACAGAAAACAAATTAACAGACTTTCAGCATGCTTATAGGGAAGGGCACTCAACATGCTCAGCACTGACACAAATGACTGATGATTGGCTGAAAGAAATTGATAGTAAGAAGATTGTGGGAGCTGTTTTGCTAGACTTCAGTGCAGCTTTTGATGTCATTGATCATAACCTATTGCTGAAAAAACGTAGGTGTTATGGATTTGCATACTCTGACTTATTATGGATTGAGATTTAACTATCTAATAGAACACAGAGGGTTTTCATTAACGGAAGCCTCTCTCATGCAAATTCAGTTGAGTGTGGTGTACCGCAAGGAAGCTGACTAGGGCCATTATTGTTTTCTGTTCTTACTAATGACCTTCCACTGACCTTGAATAAAGCCTGTGTGTCTATGTATGCTGATGACTCAACAGTATACACGTCGGCTGCAACAGTAAATATATAACTGACACCCTTAACATCAGTTTTAGAATGGGTAACTATACTGAACAACAATATCAACGCAACATGCAAACATTTTCAAAGATTTTACTGACTTACAGTTGATATAAGGAAATCTGTCAAATGAAATACATTCATTAGGCCTCCCCCTCCTCTCAGATGGTCCCGTAGGTGAAGAAGCCAGATGTGGAGGTCCTGGGTTGATGTGGTTACGTGGTCTGTGGTTGTGAGGCCAGTTAGACGTACTGCCAAATTCTCTAAAAAGACGTTGAAGGTGGCTTATGGTAGAGAAATTAACATTACATTCTCTGGCAACAGCTCTGGTTGACATTCTTGCAGTCAGCATGCCAAGTGCACTCTCCCTCAAAACCTGATACATATGTGGCATTGTGTTGTGTGACAAAACTGCACATTTTAGAGTGGCCTTTTATTGTCCCCAGCACAAGGTGCACCTGTGTAATGATCATGCTGCTTAATCAGATTCTTGATATGCCACACCTGTCAGTTGGATGGATTATCTTGGCAAAGGAGAAATGCTCACTAACAGGGATGGAAACAAATTTGTGCACAACATTTGAGAGAAATAAGCCTTTTGTGCTTATGGAACATTTCTGGGATCTTTTATTTCAGCTCATGAAACATGGCACCAACTCTTTACATGTTGCGTTTATATTTTTGTTCAGTATAGCAATAGGCTGGTGCTAAATATCTCAAAAACGAAAAGCATACTTTTTGGGACAAATCACTTGCTAAACCTCATTTAGATATATTATTGAATAATGTGGCGATTGAGCAAAACATATAGACTCAATGGTTGCTAAAATGGGAAGAGGTCTGTCCATGATAAGGTGTTGCTCTGCCTTCTTGACAGCTCAGTTGACCAGACAGGTCCTACAGGCCCTAGTTTTGTCACACCTGGACTACTGCCCAGCTGTGTGGTCATGTGCGGCAAAGAGGGACATTAATTGCAGTTGGTCCACACGGAGAGCAAGTGTCAGTAACATGCATGTCAATATCTCCTGGCTCAAAGTTGAGGAGAGATTGACTGCATCAATATTGGTCTTTGTGCGAGGTGTTGATGTGTTGAAGGTACCGAGCTGTCTGTTCAAACAGTTCGGACACCCCATCGGTAACACACAAGACATGCCACCAGAGGTCTCTTCACAGTCCCCAGGCACAGAACAGAGGGTGGGAAACGCACCGTTTTAAACAGAGCCATGACTACATGGAACTCTCTGCCTCCCCAAGGCAACTCAAGCTAGCAATGAAACCGGTTTCAGAAAACAGATAAAATAACACCTAACTGCACAAAGGGGACTGTGAAGAGACACAGCCATTTTATATATATCTTGTATTGTAATTTACACTGTATTATGTACTAGACCTAGCTATTGTGTGTATGTACTGATACATGTATGTAGTTCAGTCCTTGACTAATAATGTGTTCTGTGTATTTTGTCAGGGCTCATGTGGACCCCAGGAAGAGTAACTGCTGCTTTTGAAGCGGCTAATGGGGATCCTAATAAATAGCAATATGCCACTACACGCTCATGAATAGCCTAGATTATGACTATCCAATCTACTCATCACATTATAATATATAATAATAATAATAATATGCCATTTAGCAGACGCTTTTATCCAAAGCGACTTACAGTCGTGCGTGCATACATTTTTGTGTATGGGTGGTCCCGGGGATCGAACCCACTACCTTGGCGTTACAAGCGCCGTGCTCTACCAGCTGAGCTACAGAGGACCACGGAATAGTAGGCTTACGTTAGTCTGCAAATACGATGATAGAAGCATGCAATTCTTTGTAATAAAGGTGCATTTTTACGGTGAAATAATAGCTTCCCCAAAACTTGAAACTCACGTGTCGCTTATGTAAGAGACATATGCTAATAGCTAGACTACGAGCTATCTACCTAGCTAATGTTGGCTAACTTAGTCTTGTTGTTAACGCCTGGTTAGCATAACAGCTAAACTAAACTCAAAATCGATCAGACTTACCAAAGGGTTCAGGTCTTGACAGGCAAAAAGCTTTCTTCGCTTTTTCTGACAGTTGTTGAGTCTTAACCTCCTTGGTGTTTCATGGGTAATAAATAAAGAATCCTGTTGTCTTTCCTGCCTTGTTAGAGTAGCCAAAGACTGAAAAAGAAATTGACCATTGTGATGAATCAACTACTTTTAGTTATCATGCAGCTTGGGATAGCTGCTGTTGTTGTCGAAGGAATTGATGCGGTGGTCTTCCAACATGGCCGCCAGGAGGTGTCGTACATCACCTGGCAACCCTCTATAGGGAATAGGGTGCCATTTGGGACTCATGCCCTGAGTCCGAGACCAGCAGTTGTAGAACCATAGAGATTATTGAGGTCCTTATTACTGATGAATGTGTTTGTATTTTATGGCCGTGTTTTCTGTCTTTCTGCTTGCATTTTGGATTTATATTTTGATGTCTGTATTTCTGTAATTTCTGTAATTCATGGCTCATCTGTAAAAGAGACCTTGGTCTCAGTATGACTCCCTGATCAAATAAAGGACCTTGGTCTGACTCCCTGATAAAATATAGGACCTTTTCTCAGTATGACTCACTGATCAATTAAAGGTTAAATAAATAAAAATTAAATATTATGGGGGCTTCTGTGACGATGTCACAATGCCATGAGATTAATCTGAAATTATAATCAGGAAGTAGAACTACAGTATGATGCATTTGTATATTAAAGGCCCAGTGCAGTCAAAATTATATTTGTCCTGTGTTTTATATCATATTGTACAACATCAGATGAAACTAACTGTCACGATCGTTTATGAACGAGACGGACCAAGGCGCAGCGTGATAAGCATACATGTTTATTAAACGAATAATCACACGACAACAACAACGAACGAAACGTGAAGTCCAAGGTAGCACACAAACATACCATAACACGGAACAAGATCCCACAACTAACACGTGCCAAAAGGCTGCCTAAGTATGGTCCCCAATCAGAGACAACGAGCGACAGCTGCCTCTGATTGGGAACCACCCCGGCCAACATAGAAATGGACATACTAGAATCTACACCATAGAAACAACACAACAAGGAATATACACACCCTGACTCAACAAATAAACGTCCCCTGAGTCAGGGCGTGACACTAACATTGATCAGTGTTATTTCCTGATAGTTTCTGTTTGAAAATCAAATCTGCACAGGACCTTCTAATCAGCAGGTTTGCATGGGCGGGAATTCCGGCTTTTGATGGTGACAACATCACGTTGTAAATTGGTTAAGAGACCAATAACAAAGAGAGTTCCAAACCTCTTTGCCAATAACAGCTAGTTTTCAGTTTTCCCATCCCCTCTCAGGCAACTCCCAGGCAAAATTCTTGCTTGAGAAATAGTTTTTTGCAAAAAAGCTATTTTTTGCCAATTTTAATGGAAATCTATTACAGTAAGGTACTTAAAGTGGCTTGCGAAAGTATTCACCCCCCTTGGCATTTTTCCTATTTTGTTGCCTTACAACCTGGAATTAAAATTGATTTTTTGGGGGTTTGTATAATTTGATTTACACAACATGCCTACCACTTTGAAGATGCTAAATATTTTTTATTGTGAAACAAACAAGAAATAAGACAAAAAAACTGAAAACTTGAGCGTGCATAACTAACTACAACGAAGTCAATACTTTGTAGAGCCACCTTTTGCAGCAATTACAGCTGCAAGTCTCTTGGGGTATGTCTCTATAAGGTTGGCACATCTAGCCACTGGGATTTTTGCCCATTCTTCAAGGCAAAACTGCTCCAGCTCCTTCAAGTTTGATGGGTTCCGCTTGTGTACAGCAATCTTTAAGTCATACCACAGATTCTCAATTGGATTGAAGTCTGGGCTTTGACTAGGCCATTCTAAGATATTTAAATGTTTCCTCTTAAACCACTCGAGTGTTGCTTTAGCAGTATGGTTAGGGTCATTGTCCTGCTGGAAGGTGAACCTCCATCCCAGTCTCAAATCTCTGGAAGACTGAAACAGGTTTCCCTCAAGAATTTCCCTGTATTTAGCACCATCCATCATTCCTTCAATTCTGACCAGTTTCCCAGTCCCTGCCAATGAAAAACATCCCCACAGCATGATGCTGCCACCACCATACTTCATTGTGGGGATGGTGTTCTCGGGGTGATGAGAGGTGTTGGGTTTGCGCCAGACATAGCGTTTTCCTTGATGGCCAAAAAGCTCAATTTTAGTCTCATCTGACCAGAGTACCTTCTTCCATATGTTTGGGGAGTCTCCCACATGCCTTTTGGCGAACACCAAACGTGTTTGCTTATTTTTTTCTTTAAGCTATGACTTTTTTCTGTCTACTCTTCCGTAAAGCCCAGCTCTGTGGAGTGTACAGCTTAAAGTGGTCATATGTTCAAAGTTTTTGATATTTTTAAAAACCCAACCCTGATCTGTACTTCTCCACAACTTTGTCCCTGATGTGTTTGGAGAGCTCCTTGGTCTTCATGGTGTCGCTTGTACCAAAATAGTCCAGTATTGCAATCCTTCACTGGATCAATCTGAAACTTTGCACACACACTGCTGCCATCTAGTGGCCAAAATCTAAATTGTGCCTAAACTGCAATATTATATTGCGGTCTCTCTCTTGCATTTCAAAGATGATGGAACCCCCCCCCAAAAAAAAAAGAAAAAAAAAGAAATAAAAAGCATGTTTTTTGTTTGTATTATCTTTTACCAGATCTAATGTTTTATATTCTCCTACATTAATTTCACATTTCCACAAACTTCAAAGTGTTTCCTTTCAAATGGTATCACGAATATGCATATCCTTGCTTCAGGTCCTGAGCTACAGGCAGTTAGATTTGGGTATGTCATTTTAGGAGAAAATTGAAAAAAAGGGTCCGATCCTTAAGAGGTTAAGCAGGATATGTTAACGTGGGCTATTTGTAACACTTTTCTGGGATGCTTGATTATTTTTATTGCTTTACTGGGAATCTGAGCAGAGGTAGACATACTCAGGTTGTTTTTATTAGTGCAGGGTGAGCTGCACACAGTGGACTTCCTACTAGGGCACACCACCTCAGTGCTAACAGTATAACTCTGGTTCATAGGCATATGAGTACTGCATACAATAGCTGTAGGATCAGCAGAGGCATTCCGGGAAGTAAGAGGGACATATATAAATATATAGTTTTTCATACTGCAAACTGACAACTCAGCGACATAATGGTAGGGAATAAATGAGCTGGACTTGGGTCATCGCTAAGTCATTGTCTCAACGCAGTCTTATAATGCTGTGAAGGGATCCAGGAACCCAAATGATTTGAGTGGATCCCATCCTCCTTATAATACGAGCTTTGTTTCCAGAAGGTATCAAAATTGTCAATAAATGTTACACCCACAGAGATGCAGTAATCTCGTAGCCAGTTATGGAGGGCTAAAAGTCTGCTGAACCGTTCAATGCCACGATTTAGGGAGGGCGGAGGGCCAGATATTATGGGGTGTTTGTTGGTGTCAAGAAGAGACCCAATCAGTTCTTTAAAATCAATCTTCAGCTGTTCAGCTGTTCTGAGCTGCCCTTCAAAATGTAATTTGACCCCAAATACACTGTCTGTGTATGTGTGAGTTAGTTCCAGGAGGTAGACAGGCTAGAGGCAGGCCAGTTGATAGTCGTACAGTGTACCAGTAGCACTTTAGAATAATTCTACCTAATAAAACATGTATAATGGTGTCGTGACGTGACTTACTTTAATGTATTGACTGTGATTTATCGAATCACCTAACTACAATTAAACATATTATGTTTAATTGTCACTCGATTAAAGTAATCATGTAACAATTAACTCATTAGGAAGTTGTTTAACGAGTTACCATCTCCCAAATTAAACTCTTATCGATATATAACATATATATATATATATATATAACAGTCACTTATCAAATAATTACCTCTTATCAGTATCATTCTGAACGTCGCATAATCCTTGAACCTGCAAGAACCCTAACCTTACTGAAGAATCAGCAATACACAAATTGGCTTAATTATTTATTTACTAACTAACTAAACAATAACACAATACAAACACACACACACACACATAGGTTATTGATTACTAACGTAATACAATGAAAACAGGTCCCTAGTGGACTGGACTAACAATAGCATGAATGCTTGGGTAGAAGGAGGGTCAGAGTGGAAGGGAGAGACAGAGATTCAAACTATCGTGGTTACTTTGGAAACTACACTCAAGGAAATACAAATGCTTAAGCGTACCCTGTAGTTCGTAGAATTGATCTGTTAGATAGATACTTCAGATGTACCAGCTGTTGTCTGAGAGGGATTGTCCTTCCCAACTCGTGTTTTTAGTGAAAGTTCAGAAGTTTACATATACCTTAGCCAAATACATTTAAACTCCGTTTTTCACAATTCCTGACATTTAATCCTAGTAAAAATTCCCTGCATTGGGTCAGTTAGAATCAACACTTTATTTTAAGAATGTGAAATATCAGAATAATAGTATAGAGAATTATTTATTTCAGCTTTTATTTATTTCATCACATTCCCAGTGGGGCAGAAGTTTACATACACTCAGTTCGTATTTGGTAACATTGCCTTTAAATTGTTTAACTTGGGTCAAACGTTTCGGGTAGCCTTCCACAAGCTTCCCACAATAAGTTGGGTGAATTTTGGCCCATTCCTCCTGACAAAGCTGGTGTAACTGAGTCAGGTTTTTTGTAGGCCTCCTTGCTCGCACATGCTTTTTCAGTTCTGCCAACAAATGTTCTATAGGATTGAGGTCAGGGCATTGTGATGGTCACTCCAATACCTTGACTTTGTTGTCCTTAAGCCATTTTGCCACAACTTTGGAAGTATGCTTGGGGTCAATGTCCATTTGGAAGACCCATTTGAGACCAAGCTTTAACGTCCTGACTGATGTCTTGTGATGTTGCTTCAGTATATCCACATAATTTTCCTTCCTCATGATGCCATCTATTTTGTGAAGTGCACCTGTCCCTCCTGTAGCAAAGCACCCCCACAGCATGATGCTGCCACCCCCGTGCTTCACGGTTGGGATGGTGTTCTTTGGCTTGCAAGCAGCCCCCTTCTTCCTCCAAACATAACGATGGTCATTATGGCCAAACAGTTATATTTTTGTTTCATCAGACCAGAGGACATTTCTCCAAAAAGTACGATCTTTGTCCCCATGTGCAGTTGCAAACCGTAGTCTGGCTTTTTTATGGCGGTTTTGGAGCACTGGCTTCTTCCTTGCTGAGCGGCCTTTCAGGTTATGTCGATAAAGGACTAGTTTTACTGTGGATATTGACACTTTTGTACCTGTTTCCTCCAGCATCTTCACAAGGTCCTTTGCTGTTGTTCTAGGATTGATTTGCGGCTGCGTGGTCCCATGGTGTTTATACTTGTGTACTATTGTTTGTCCAGATGAACGTGGTACCTTCAGGCATTTGGAAATTGCTCCCAAGGATGAACCAGATTTGTTTTTATGAGTTCTTGGCTGATTTCTTTTTATTTTCCCATGATGTCAAGCAAATAGGCACTGAGTTTGAAGGTAGGCCTTGAAATACATCCACAGGTATACCTCCAAATGACTCAAATGATGTCAATTAGCCTATCAGAAGCTTCTAAAGCCATGACATCATTTTCTGGAATTTTCCAAGCTGTTTGAAGGCACAGTCGACTTAGTGTATGTAAACTTCTGACCCACGGGAATTGTGATACAGAGAATTATAAGTGAAATAATCTGCCTGTAAACAATTGTTGGAAAAATTACTTGTGTCGTGCACAAAGTAGAAGTCCTAACCGACTTGCCCAAACTATAGTTTGTTAACAAGAAATGTGTGGAGTGGTTGAAAAGCAAGTTTTAATGACTCCAACCTAAGTGTATGTAAAACTTCCGACTTCAACTGTTCATGCCAGCTGCAGACTGAGATGATAAGGTCTAGTGCATTGTCTTCTACTTCACCTCGTGTAGAGGTTGAGAGTTTCAGAGTTTCTCCATTTCAAACGTGTGTACTAACGTCTCACGTTTTCTGGTCTTTCTGGTCTGAACATTTTGTAACTTGTAGCTTCAGCTTCACGCTTCTTGGTCTTGTAGAAATTCAACCATTTGCAACATCCGGCTTATACCGTAGTATGCTTGGTCTTCCTTTGGTAATGGAGTTGTAGTTTTAAACCATTTTGTAACGTTTAGCTCACGCTTCACTTCAGCTGGTCTTCCTTTGGTAATGGAGTTGTAGTTTTAAACCATTTTGTAACGTTTAGCTCACGCTTCACATCTGCTGGTATTCCTTTGGTTATGGAGTTGCAGTTTTAAACCATTTTGTAACGTTTTGCTCACGCTTCACATCTGCTGGTATTCCTTTGGTTATGGAGTTGTAGTTTTAAACCATTTTGTAACGTTTAGCTCACGCTTCACATCTGCTGGTCTGATGTTAATTCGTTTTTCAAGGCTTTTTATGCACTCGGGGTAAAAGGGGAGTTCCATCATGTTTGTGCTCATCTGGGCGTGGCCACTGACTGAGAACAAATCAATATGGAAAACAATCATCTCATCTACATTTAGAATGCTAAAATCACATTGTTATCTTCACAAAAATATTATTATACTTAATCATTCGTTTTATACAACAATTAGATGTAAACCCCATAACTGGGAAGTGTACCCCCCCCCCAGAGATACAGTTATGTTGTTCCACTGTCTTTAATGACATCACAACATAGTAACGAATTTGACGTGATTGTTCTTTAAGTCGCAACCGACCATTTCCCACATTCTTTTAAGTAGGAATATTGTTTCATTATCCACTTTTGGATGTTGGAGTCTTGGAAGGAAGACTTCCTTCTCCCAATACTGCATGGCATGGAAAAGAAAGTTTCTGCAAGGAATTTACGACCGGTCATAAAACTGGCCCCCAGGAAAGGGGGTGTTCAAACCTTTGCCTAGCCGGCATCTTTGATCCTCAGCCTGCTGGCTCCCCTTCCTCTGCGGAAGCATAGTTCCCGCTCAGCCCAGTCAAAACTGTTCGCTGCTCTGGCACCCCAATGGTGGAACAAGCTCCCTCACGACGCCAGGACAGCGGAGTCACTCACCACCTTCCAGAGACATTTGAAACCCCATCTCTTTAAGGAATACCTGGGATAGGATAAAGTAATCCTTCTACCCCCCCCCCCCCCCCCCCCCCAAAAAAAAATAAAAATAAAAATAAAAAAAATTGTAAAGTGGTTATGCCACTGGCTATAAGGTGAATGCACCAATTTGTAAGTCGCTCTGGATAAGAGCGTCTGCTAAATGACGTAAATGTAAATGTAATGAGGGCAAGTCATGACAATGGATTAGTAAATCGTTTATTCATTATTTATTCATCATTACTCAATTCATAAGATGTTTAATATAGGTCCTCATAAACCATTTACTAATCAATAGTTAAGTGTCTTTGCATGGCCTCATCTAAAGTGTTGGCTGTTTATGCTTTATAAATACTTCATAAATGTTTTGAGGGACCAGTGTATTTTCTCACAAAAATATTGAGATGCCATTGGTAGACATTCCAGCGGTACCTGATGCTCCTTAAGGTCTCAAGATTGCCTAGAACATATCAATGTTAAAAGAACAAACAACACAATATATTAAAATAAATATATTGAGCATTTTATTCACAAGAACTGTTGTGAAACTGTTGCGAGGTCTTGAGGAAGTTTTAATGTGAATGTTTTGCTAATGTTGTCAACCTTGCGAACGCAAACTAATCCTAAAACAGGGAGATGTAGCCCCCACACAGCAGCTGGCTGGACCGCACAGTCTTTCTCTGGTGGGTTTATATTATTCCATTACTACTGATACACTATGTGACTGAGATAGACATGTTACATGTATTATTTGTAGATAGACATGTTACATGTATGATTTGTAGATAGACATGTTACATTTATGATTTATAGATAGACATGTTACATGTATGATTTGTAGATAGACATGTTACATGTATGATTTGTAGATAGACATGTTACATGTATGATTTGTAGATAGACATGTTACATGTATGATTTGTAGATAGACATGTTACATGTATGATTTGTAGATAGACATGTTACATGTATGTTTTGTTGATAGACATGTTACATGTATGATTTGCAGGTAGAAATGTTTTATGTATGATTTGTAGGTAGAAATGTTACATGTATGATTTGTAGATAGACATGTTACATGTATGATTTGCAGGTAGAAATATTTAATGTGTGATTTCCGGGTAGAAATGTTACATGTATGATTTCCAGGTAGAAATGTTTCATGTATGATTTGCATGTAGAAATGCTTCAGTCTTTTAACAGCAGACTATTTTCACATATGGCTTTGTTTGGCAGCACCTTTACTGGCCTTTAAAGGTTGTAACTTTTTTAACTTAATGGGATAGTTCAGCGATATAATGTATTCAGATATGTGTTTCCGTACATTGCAAGTGGTCTATGGACTGCTCTAAATCTCTGGTGGAAAAATGTTGCACGTACACAGAATAATCTGTCATGACGGGATGGAATGTGTAGGATAACTAGCAGCAGTATTTCCGGTGTTTGGGTTTTCGTCACTGATTATTTGGATGTTGGGCTTTGGCTTTGGCTGAGAATGTCTAGCATGTATTGACCCATAACTTAATCAAGCAGCTGACCAAATTACACAACATTTTAGTTCTGGGTTAACCAAAAATAGACTGCTCTAAGGAGTGACTGTAATCCACACTTTAGTTCTGGTAGAAAAGTAATTGCCAAGAAATGCTTATGTTTGCATTTCTGGACAACAAATGTTATTTTACTCAGAGTGAGTCTGAGGTTACACATCACAATATTACAACAGTGTGACTGTTTTGGAAAGAAATGTTCAATATATTTTCTTAAACATCCTCTCTATTGTGTGCTTAATGTTGAACCATTGATAAGATCTGGGGGCCATTTTGAGACCTGAAGGAGCTGCTGGAAGGTACTGGTCGCTCAAAACATTTATAACGTATTTATAAAGTATAAATAATCCACACTAGATGAGGAAATGGTTCATAAGTACCTAGATTAAACATTTTATGAAGTATCTCATGAATCATTATTAATTACTTTAAAAGTAGTTTATAAATGTGTGAATAACTAGTTAAAATGTTTTACAAATGTTGGATTAATGATGAATAAATTATTAATAAATGATTTACTAATCCATTATAAATGCTTTATTACGGGAAGTTATTATGAAGTGCTACCGGAAAACTGGACAGGCTGGAGTGAAATAAAATAGATTTCTTACTGTACTTCTCGAAGGGGTGGTATACAAACCATAAATATACTTTACAGCTTTAGATTGATTTGTAAGCATGGATATTCAAATGGAGCCTGGACCACAGTTTCATGTTTTATATGTTTGCAGTTGTGCAAAATGCAGAAGGTTGAAATTATAATGATTGGGAAAAAAAAAAGAATGTTTTATGAGCCATTTTAGTCTCACCCAAATCCAAATGTCAAACACAGTGGTCAACTCCTTACAGTCAGTGTGTTCTTCAAACACAGTGGTCAACTCCTTACAGTCAGCGTGTTCTTCAAACACAGTTGTCAACTCCTTACAGTCAGTGTGTTCTTCAAACACAGTGGTCAACTCCTTTCAGTCAATGTGTTCTTCAAACACAGTGGTCAACTCCTTTCAGTCAATGTGTTCTTCAAACACAGTGGTCAACTACTTACAGTCAGTGTGTTCTTCAAACACAGTTGTCAACTCTTTACAGTCAGCGTGTTCTTCAAACACAGTGGTCAACTCTTTACAGTCAGCGTGTTCTTCAAACAGGGCGGCAGGTAGCTTAGTGGGTAAGAGCGTTGTGCCAGTAACCGAAAGGTCGCTGGTTCTAATCCCCGAGCCGACTAGGTGAAAAATCTGTCGATGTGCCCTTGAGCAAGGCACTTAACCCTAATTGCTCCTGTAAGTCGCTCTGGATAAGAGCGTCTGCTAAATGACCAACAAAAAAAAAAAAAAAAAAAAAAAACCACAGTGGTCAACTACTTACAGTCAGTGTGTTCTTCAAACACATACGTTGAAACAAAGGTATTTAAATGTTTGTTGACAAACATGATAGTGATTGACAATAAAGATGGATGACTAATCTATGTTACTCTTTAATCAGAAAGAGTTAATTTTCCCTTTCATGGTTCCTCCCCCCTCTTTCTGCTGTGCTTAAAACTCAGACACAACAAACACAGTGGAGGCTTTTGAAAACAGTTTCTCTGACAGTCATTTATCATTTTCAGCTGCACAACATGATGCTAAATGAATGATTTTCAAAAAGCAGAGTAAATGCTCAATTAACGGCATTATCAGCCATCCAAAATAACAGCCAAAACCAAAACGCTGTGGTTTACCGGTATCTCTCACCTCAGTGTCATGATGCATACCAAGTTGTGACAGTTAAATGCCTTTGTTAAGCGTGTTTTCTGTGAAGGTCTGTTATTTCCACGACCAGAGGGTCTGTCCTTCACAGGAACATGAGCAGCCTGACTCTCCTGTTTATCAACGTCCAGAGACTGACTGATTTCTCTGACAGGCAGCGCCACACAGCAGCCACTCTCTCTGACACACACACTCACACACACACACACAGAAACACACACACGCACACACACACACACACACACACACACACACACACACACACACACACACAGAGTGAAACACACGCATACACACACACACACATCTGCAACGGTGAAGCACAGTGAAACAAGGCCAACAACATTACACCGCCTCCAGGGACTCTGTTTGTGACCATTTCCCTAAAATCCATCCATTTGCTTTGACAGCAGGCATACACGGTCCATTATGATCGATGGCGCTGAAAGTGCTGCTGTACGCCTGGGCGTGTAGCGGGGTGTGATTACATCACAGCGAGGTACTTCTCTGAACACTAACACTGCAGGCTACCAGCTACCAGACAGGCCTGTGTCCTAAATTGCACCCTATTCCCTTTTAAAGGTACTACTATACCCTAGGGGTCCTGGTCAAACGTACTGCACTGTATAGGAAACAGGGTGCTTTTTGAGACACAGCTCTCAGACAGGGTTCATTTGACTGCCAGCAGATATATTGTTTTCCAGGCAGGCTGTGCACTTACATATATGCTCAATTTATGTGCACTCCAAAAACACATATGAAATACATGAATAACACGTGTGAAATACATTACTAACACACGTGAAATACATTACTAACACACGTGAAACACATTATCAAGTGAAATACATTACTAACACGTGAAATACATTAGTTGATTTGTTGTTTAGATTTTGTGCTTTTTATAACTTTTATTGATCTGTAATTGATATTAAAATGTTGACAGATACAAATCAAATCAAATTGTATTTGTCACATGCGCCAGATACAACAGGTGTAGACCTTACCGTGAAATGCTTAGTTACAAGCCCTTAACCAACAATGCAGTTCAAGAAATAGAGTTAAGAAAATATTTACTAAATAAACTGAAGTAGAAATTAAAATAAAATAAAAAGTAACACAATAAAATGACTATAATGAGGCTATATACAGAGGGTACCAGTACCAAGTCAATGTTTGGGGGTACAGGTTCGTTGAGGTAATTTGTACATGTAGGTTGGGGTAAAGTGACTATGCATTGATAATAAACAGTGGTGGTCAATGTAAATAGTCCGGGTGGCCATTTGATTAATTGTTCAGCAGTCTTATGGCTTGGGGGTAGAAGCTGTTAAGGAGCCTTTTGGTCCTAGACTTGGCGCTCCGGTACCGCTTGCCGTGCGGTAGCAGAGAAAACAGTCTATGACTTGGGTGACTGGAGTCTTTGACCATTTTTTGGGCCTTCCTCTGACACCGCCTGGTATAGAGGTCCTGGATGGCAGGAAGCTTGGCCCCAGTGATGTACTGGGCCATACGCACTACCCTCTGTAGTGCCATACCAGGCGGTGATGCAACCGTTCAGGATGCTCTCGATGGTGCAGCTGTATAACTTTTTGATGATCTGGGGACCCATGCCAAATCTTTTCAGTCTCCTGTGGGGAAAAAGGTGTTGTCGTGCCCTCTTCACGACTGTCTTGGTGTGTTTGGACCATGGAAGTTTGTTGGTGATGTGGACACCAAGGAACTTGAAATTCTCGACCCGCTCCACTACAGCCCCGTCGATGTTAATGGGGGCCTGTACGGCCCTCCTTTTCCTGTAGTCCACGATCATCTCCTTTGTCTTGATCACATTGAGGGAGAGGTTGTTGTCCTGGCACCACACCGTCAGGTCTCTGACCTCCTCCCTATAGGCTGTCTCATCGTTGTCGGTGATCAGGCCTACCACTGTTGTGTCGTCAGCAAACTTAACGATGGTGTTGGAGTCGTGCCTGGCCATGCAGTCATGGGTGAACAGGGAGTACAGGAGGGGACTAAGCACACACACCCCTGAGGGGCCCCAGTGTTGAGGATCAGTGTGGCAGATGTGTTGTTGCCTACCCTTACCACCTGGGGGTGGCCCATTAGGAAGTCCAGGATCCAGTTGCAGAGGGAGGTGTTTAGTCCCAGGATCCTTAGCTTAGTGATGAACTTTGTGGGCACTATGGTGTTGAATGCTGATCTGTAGTCGATGAAAAGCATTCTCACATAGGTGTTCCTTTTGTCCAGGTGGGAAAGGGCAGTGTGGAGTGCGATTGAGATTGCGTCATCTGTGGATCTGTTGGGGCGGTATGCGAATTGGAGTGGGTCTAGTGTTTCCGGGATGATGGTGTTGATGTGAGCTATGATCAGACTTTCAAAGCACTACATGGCTACCTACGTGAGTGCTACGGGGCGGTAATCATTTAGGCAGGTTACCTTCACTTTGTTGGGCACAGGGACTATTGTGGTCTGCTTGAAACATGTAGGTATTACAGACTCGGTCAGGGAGAGGTTGAAAATGTCAGTTGGTCCGTGCATGCTTTGAGTACACGTCCTGGTAATCCGTCTGACCCCGCGGCTTTGTGAATGTTGACCTGTTTAAAGGTCTTGCTCACATCGGCTACAGAGAGCTTGATCACACAGTCGTCCGGAACAGCTGGTGCTCTCATGCATGCTTCAGTGTTGCTTGCCTCGAAGAGAGCATAAAAGGCATTTAGCCCGTCTGGTGATCTCGCGTCACTGGGCAGCTCGCGGCTGAGTTTCCCTTTGTAGTCCGTAATAGTTTGCAGGCCCTGCCACATCCGACGAGCGTCAGAGCCGGTGTAGTAGGATTCACTCTTAGTCCTGTATTGACGCTTTGCCTGTTTGATGGTTCGTCTGAGGGCATAGGGGATTTCTTATAAGCGTCCGGATTAGTGTCCCGCTCCTTGAAAGCGGCAGCTTTAGCCTTTAGCTCGGTGCGGATGTTGCGTGTAATCCACATCGTTTGGTTGGGGTACGTACGGTCAATGTAGGGACGACGTCATCGATGTACTTATTGATGAAGCCAGTGACTGATGTGGTGTACTCCTCAATGCCATTGGATGAATCCCGGAACATATTCCAGTCTGTGCTAGCAAAACAGTCCTGTAGCGTAGCATCCGTGTCATCTGAAAACGGTCCAGATTTGACCTAATAGTGTCCTATTATACCAGCTATTAATAAAATACATGTGTAAATACTTATTACTATAAGTAATTAAATACTTACTTATTACAGAAATAGAATAGTAACACAAATTCCA